>NW_018251191.1:4534-31164 GCF_001263595.1 Phalaenopsis equestris | reverse complement strand
AATGGAATTGCCTTTTGGTTACTTCTTGCCTTGTGTTCAAAAGTTAATTTAACAGGGACACTTACCAAAACAAATGCCATAAGATAAATTTCAAATTTTTGAAAAATTATGGAATGGTAAAATTTGAACTCCAAACTTACAAGAAGGTCTCGGATTTGGTACAGTCGGACCGGTTGATGATTCTGAATTTTGCATGGTTGTTACTAGTGAGTTAGAGGAGGATTGCCTTGATATAGAGGATGACTCTAATGATCAACTAATAGAAGATGCTCCACCAGAATTTGAGGAAGAAATTAAATCTTCCGTTGATGAATTGAAAGAGATTAACCTCGGGACTAAAGAACAACCTCAACCTACATTTATAAGTTCTCTACTCAATGATGAAGAATATGCAGAATTGATCAAACTATTAACAGAATTAAAAAGAGGCTTTGCATGGAGCTACAATGAAATGCCAAGACTGTCAGCAGAGGTTGCAGTCCATAAATTCAAGGTAGCAGGGGTGGATAATGACATGACCCTAGTGAAACAAGCTCCAAGAAGAATGCGCCTCGAAATAGAACAACAAGTCATCGTCAAGGTGAATAAATTAATAGACACCAACATTGTGAAAGAAAAGCAATTCCCCACGTGGTTAGCTAACATTGTACCTGTTAAGAAGAAAAATGGACAGATCCGTGTTTGTGTTGACTTCAGAGATTTATGTCCAAAAGACTAGTTTCCACTACCCATACCAGAGATGATGGTGGATATCGCTTCAACACATGAAATTTTCTCCTTCATGGACGGATCATCGGGATACAACCAAATCAAGATGGCTCCCGAGGATGCAACACTTATAGCCTTCAGAACACCGGTTGGAATTTTCTGTTATACAGTGTTGCCACTCGGCTTAAAGAACGCCGAGCAACATATCAGCGCACAATGACGAATATTTTTGTTGACGACCTCATTCACAACCAAGTAGAATGCTACATAGATGATTTGGTCATCAAAAGTAAATGAAAAATAGACCATTTGTACGATTTGAGAATCGCGTTTGAACGGTTACGATGATATGACCCTAAAATGAATCCCTTAAAGTGTGCCTTTGGCATTACCTCCGAGAAATTTCTGGGATTCGTTGTCTATCATTGCAGAATCAAGATCGACCCAGATAAGATTAAATCTATCTTAGAAATGTCTCCTCCTAAAACCTTGAAACAACTACGTTCCTTCCAGAGGAAGTTGGCATATTTGAGATGCTTCATTTCTTATATATCAGGTAGGTGTCAACCTTTCTCGACATTAATTAAAAAAGTTGCCAAATTTATTTGGGAAGAGAAATGTCAGCGGGCCTTTAAGGATATTAAACAATATTTATTGACACCTCCTGCCTTGGCAGCCCCTATTCCAGGGAAACCGTTGATATTTTATATCGCTGCCTTAGACAACTCTCTTGGAGCCTTCTTAGCCCAAGTCAATGATGAGTGTAAGAAAAATGCACTCTATTACTTAAGTTGTCGCCTAATAGCGACGGAAATAAGATATCCACTTATTGAGAAGTATTGTTTGGCATTGATTTTTGCCGGCCAAAAGCTTAGACATTACTAGATCTCTCATAATATTACCCTAATCTCAAAAGTTAATCCATTGCAATATTTGATGCCTCGACCAACACTCTCTAGACGTCTAGCAAGATGGTTAATGATCTTATTGCAATTTGATATAACTTTTGTTCTCCTACATGCTATCAAGGAATAGATACTAGCAGACTTTCTCGCTGTACACCCACTGCTAGCTGGATCCTCTCTCAATGACGAGTTACCAGATGAGCAAATAATATAAATGGAATACTCCAGTTTGCAATGCTGGGAGATGTACTTCGACGGCGCTTTGTCAGCCAGAAAAGACAAAGGATCAGACACAGTTATATCAAGAAAAGTATGGATTGGTTTGATCTTTATTACGTCAGATAAGGGTATGTTGAGGTTCTCATACCACCTGATAGAGTCGTTTACCAACAATAAAGCAGAATATGAAGCTTTAATCACCGGATTGGAAATGGCAATGTCAATGGATATAATAAACATTATCATCTATGACGACTCCCAACTCATCATCTAGCAAGTCACTGGACAATACAGAATTCTGAAACCAAGGTTAGCAGAATATCATCAGTACATGATGAAGCTCCTTGAGTAGATTCCTGATGTAACTTTCTATCGGATTTCTAGAGGAGATAATGCCTATGCCGACGCTCTGGAAAAACTTGCTAAGGAAATGACATGTCCCCCGGAGGACTCTATTGAAATCATAGTGCAAGGAAGACGAGACTTGTCTCAGATTGACCTCAAAATTATATACAAGCTTGGAAAAGAAGAAACAATAAATACAGTTGCATACATCATTGAAGATTGGCGCAAGTCATTAATAAAATATTTGCATACTGGAAAGCTACCAGAAAATAAGTCTAAAGCACACCATATAACAAGAAGGGCCATGTTCTATGCTCTAGTGGGAAACATTCTCTATAGAAGATCATTCGACCAGATGTGGCTAGAGTGTTTGTACAGAGCTGAAGCATAGAATATTGTCAAAGAAGTACATGCCGGATTGTGTGGTGCTCACCATTCAAGGCCGAAAATGAAAATGAAGATCAAAAGACTTGGTTCTTATTGGCCAGCAATGATATCCGACTACATGGATACAGCCAAAAAATGTCACCAATGCTAAGTGCATGGGGTGGTCTTACACCAGCCTCCAAATGTACTACACCTAACTGTTGCCTCGTGGTCATTTGTGTGTTGGGATGGGGCACAGACATAATAGGTCCGATAGACCCTCCATCTTCTAAAGGACACAGGTTCATACTTGCCTCTACATATTACTTCTTCAAATTGGCAGAGGTAGCACCGTTACGTGAGGTTTCGACACACCACATCCTTCAATTTTTTAAAAGTCAAATTGTCTACCATTTTGGAGTACCGCAAAGAATAATTTCAGATATTGGGACAACTTTCAGAAGCACAAAGATCAATAATTTTGTCAAAATACATGGGATAAATTGGAGATACTCTATGATTTACTATCCCAGAGCCAATAGTCTGGCTGAAGCCTTCAACAAAACACTGGTAAAGATTTTAAATTAAACACTGGATGAAAATAAAAGGGATTGGCACAACAAACTATTAGAAGCCTTGTGGGCCTACCAGACAACTTTCAGGACTCCCACTCAGTGTACTCCCTACATGCTCGTGTACGGATCCGAGGCCGTGCGACCGCTAGAAATCCAGACACCGTCTCTTAGAGTTGCTGTTACCAACCAACTCACAATATAAGAAAGTGCAAAACTCCGACTTGAAGAATTGGAGAGTCTTGAGGGAAAATGACTAGAAGCACAACAACATTTGGAGCTTTACCAAGCGAAGATGGTACTAGCCCATGACAAATTGGTCTGCCTAAGGACATTCAAAGTTGGTGACCTCATACTTTTGCTCAAAAGGCCTATTCTTGCATGTTGCAAAATAGGTGAAAAATTTGAGCCAACTTGGGAGGGACATTTGTCGTTGAAAAGGTCTACAGAAGAGGAGCCTACCAATTAATGGACTTCCAAGGCGAAAGAACCATGTTACCAATAAATGGACAATATCTGAAAACCTTTTACCCAACTTGATGTCGCTTGCCTCTTCTTGCTTCGAAATCTTAAAACTTTGATTGTTTTGGGGTTATCTATGTGGCCAAATATATTTTGGGGTTATCTATGTGACCAAATGTCTATGTTCTATGTGGCCAAATATCTATGTCTGGGTCCAAATTTTGTAATTAACCTCAATATAATGAAAATTTTGACAAAAAATTTTAAACTTTAAATTTCCTTTCCACTTTTGAGTATAATGTTCAAAATTTGAACTAATCCCCTTTCGCACCTCTACGCCCGATCTCATTAAAAAGTCCTACCATTTTGAATTTCCTAAAGATAATATTTCCTGATTTTTATCGAGAGTCTTCTTAGGTGACTTTGATCATTTAAGATGTAATTAACTATAGGGGCTTGTCGTTATAGGAAGCTTTTCTCGAACCCAACTTAATATAAACCCTATTTAACTCTTTATATTAAATAGGGAAACTTGTTGGCAAATACAAAGGTTTCACAGACCAAATGGATGTCATATATTCCTTAGTTTATTTGATCAAGTCTCATCCTGAAGTCTTGTGTTTATCCTTTGGGATAGATACTGGATTTGACTCTTTCATTTAAACTATGAAAAATATGGTGTCAGTTTGATTTCATATTTTTCTAAAATTAAATATATATGTAAATTAAAAAGTCCTTCCGAAGAGGGCGACGGGATTTCGATTCCGGTGACCGACATCTTCTTACCGGTAACTCCTCTAACCAAAAATGGTGCTGACAATTTTTTAATGCAATAGTTCAAGGTAGCTCTATCTCTATTAACTTTGCTGAGGTGGTTGATTGGTAGTAGATGAACAAATAAATCAATGTCACACTTTTGATGTGGCATCTAACTTAGACGAGAGAAAGTTGACTCTTCTTTCATTTGTGATCTTCCCCAGTCTTGTTCCAATGGTTAAATACAATATGGTCTCGTCCAACTCCTCCTCAGTTGGACTATATTTCAAATAAAAACACAACGTACTAAAGGGAGACAAATTTATTACCTCAGGGGAGAATGACACTAATTTTCCTCGAACCATGACTCAATCTTCTTCACGTTCTTGGAGATTAGTGTAAAACTTCCAAACAACATAAATTAAGATGACAATAGAAAAATTACGAAATCATTCCCACATTCAGCGAACAATGAAATCTTCCACTCCTCTACCCAGAATTTTAAAAAAATCTTTCAAGAATTAGTTTTCGTGACTGTAGTGCATCGCTATACTTATCCTGAGTTTTCGTGCTAATGAACTTCCTTGAATCAAAATGGGGCTTCCCTTTACTCCTCTTTATTCTTGGGGCCATTTCTAAAAATCATAAAAATCCACATAAACTTCACAATAAATCTTAAATTCAATACTAAATCACTAAACTCAACTTCTAAAAGCTTAAATTATCATTTTTATATATTTTTCATAGGTTTTTCACAAATTTTCACCGTGAATAGTGGTTTTCTGTCAAATCACCAACCTGCTCAAAATACATGGTGAAAATGTCGGCACAACTTTTAGGGGGGTCCTCTGGAAGCTGTCGGTCTCCGCAATCAGAATCCCATCGCCCACTTTGGAGGGACATTTTAATTTAAACATATATTTTAATTATAGAAAAATATGAAATCAAACTGATCCCATATCTTTCATAGTTTAAATGAGAGAGCGCCACACCTTAAGCTATGTATCCATCTTGAAAGAAAGACACATGGCTTAATGATGATGCTTAATCAAATAAACTAAGAAATGTATAACATTTGTTTGGTCTACAAAACCATTTTATTATAAACAGACAAGTCTCCCTATTTATTATGAAAAATTAAATAGGGTTTATATTAAGATGGGTTTGGAAAAATTTCCTATAAGAGTAAGCCCCTATATTTAATTACATCTTAGATAACCAAAGTCACCTAAGAAAATTCTTGATAAGAATCAATGTATATTATCTTCAAGAAGTTCAAAGGATAGGACATTTCAACAAGGTCAGGCAAGGAGGTGTGAAATAGGAATGACTCAAATTTGGAACATTTATTCTTAGAATCTAAAGGAAGAAGAACTAGGGGATGTTACAGATCATGAGGAGATTTTTAGTTACTTCCCAATCTACCCTATGGTTTGGTTTCAATTTAGAGGAAAAATATTTAAGTGTTTCATTCTGTCAATTTTCTTAATTAGGGTTTACATCCATGTGAAATTATCACACAAATGGCCTGGAAGATATGAAGATTTAGGTCGTGAAAAATGACAACCTCAGAATCCTAAAACAAGTTAGAGTTTATATTGTATAATAGAGCCATACAAAGGCCTAAGGAAAAGGTTAATGATTTTTGTCATACTAAGCGAAAAATCCTCAAAGTTCTATGGCTCAGTCGTTTAATTCTAAGGAATGGTTTAGCTGGTGTAGACATGTTTTCCTGTTGAAGATGGTTGTACTGCCCACAATGCTAGCTCTAAGCTCCTTGTCGTGGTGTGTTTAAGTTTAGGAGTGTCCAATTGCAAAGATTGAGAGAAGTATTAGGTTGAGAGGTCAAGTTTTCTAATGTGTCAGGTCATGATGTCAAATCAAATGTTTCTTAAGGTTATTTAAATATTATGGGGGGTTAAAGTTGATTAGAGCGACACCAATTATGATGTCATGGTTCCCTAGTTACGATATCACTATTTTCTTTTAAATTTACTTAGCTTAAAAGAGTTGTGAAACTTATTTGAATCAGGAAGATCTTGTTAGCAACCGTGGGATACCTCCTCCGAGGTACTCTTGAAAATTCAAAAGGACATTTTAAGTTTGTTGAAATTTCAAAATTTTTGAAAATAGTTGTTTTGGTTTTGCATGTGAAGTAAGGAACTCACCCAAAAAGTTTATAATAGAAAGTAAAATAACAGAAATTAAGTAACACTATAAAAGCGTACCTGTCATCTTCTCGACATTCCAGCTGAAATGTTAGTCTTTCGCAACATGTATATAATCTTGCAGAAATTTAAATAAATTGCAAGTGTAGATGAAAGTGTATCTAACAAACTCTGAACTTTGATTTATAGTCTCGAAGGATCTTAATGGATGATTTTAGAACCAATTATAGCAAATTTAATTTGTCCTTCAAAATATTCAAGAGATTATAAAGTGTTCGAGGAATGACCCTAAATTGCTTTAAAGGTCCCTTAAAATATTTGAGTTTATTTTTAACTTATCATATTGCTCTACTAATCATCTCAGGTCAAATTAAATTCACCCCATTACTTGGTAAAATTTGACATTTTAATTGTCCCAAGGATAGGATACTCAGTTGATCAGTTGATATTTCTCTTTTGAGTTTCACTTAAAAGTTATATAGGTGAATGCCCTTAAGGCAAGTTTCAGTCATTAAAGGTCTGATACCCACCACTATGGTTGGGCTTGATAGTGTTAATCATCAACAACATTATATTCTAATTCCCATCTCATAAGTTTTAAAATCAAGCCTAGATCACTACCAAGCCCCTTAATGAATCTAATTGGAGAAAGGTTAGCAACGATTTATAATTTTTAATTTAACTGATATGGATTCTGATTAAAAGTATTTAGATCATCATTAATTATGGACTTGATCATAAGTAAAATATCATCTTCTTAGTTTAAGCCCATCACCTGAGAATCATTTGATTTTGATCAACTTCAAATTTTTGATAATTTAACAAGTTGTAATTTTATTCTTATCATCAGAAGGTGGCAAGTTGGTTTCTACCTTTATACCCATTTTGTTTTAATCATCCTTACATATTCATTAAGATCAAAATTGTCCATTTTCCCTTTGGTTAATCCTAAATTTTGATTAAGGAACCAAAGTCTTAAAATGGCAGTTTTCCCTTGGGGCTCTTCACCTCATAACTCATGAAACACTTTTCAAATGACTGAAGAGTTTTTAGAATACCTTATACATAGAGTAATTAAAACATTAGAGGAGAAAAATGTGGTCTTTTCATATTCATACTTAATTTAAATAATTATTTTAACTTAGAAAAATACATTTTCAAAATTAATTTATTTAAGTAATCAAAATAAAGTTTTTGGCTTATGAGAAAAGTGTTAGAGGTTCCCTTAGGTCAGAGAAAACACTTAGGTAAAATGCTATGATTTTTGTTGAATTAAATTTTAATCATTATTTTATAATTATTTAATGATTTTTATGATTTAATTTGTATTTACACAAATTATTTTTATATTTTTATTAAACCCCTCTGAGTCCAAAGAACTTAGAGAAACAAATTTTATATTTTTATGAGTTTTAATTTATTTATTACAATTATTTGAATGAGAAAAATTAAGGAAATTTCATTCTAAGGCCTTTAAAAAAATATTATATTTAACTTAGAAAAATTACAAAAATATTTTAATGAGTCTTAAGTGATTAGGAAACCATTACGAATATTGTTAAATATTTTTATATTTATTAAAAAAAATTTAACTATTTTTATTCATTTTTAATTCAAAATAAAGCTAAAAAATCAAATATATTAACAAAAATTACTTTTATTTTTTGTAAGTGCTCCTCATCATAAGGAACTCGGAAAATCACTTTTCATAATTTTTCTAATTGTATATAATTTAATATAATTATTTTGTGTAAAAAAATACAATGTTTCGTAAAAAATCAACTTTAGTGCTTAAACTTAATCAAATAATTTTCAAATTTTTACAATGGGTTAATATGATTTTTATGCACAATGTGGAATTAGTTTGTTTATTTTTTGTTCATATTTAATTTAAATAGATTAATATAAGATATACACATTTATTTAATTAGAAGAATTCACAAAATTATTCAAACTGTCCTGATATTTTTCCTAAGCTTCTTTGACCACAAGAAACCTACTAAAATTTATCCAATAATTTTTCGACTGGTATTTTAATTTATATATCTAAATTAAGCCAAAATAGCCATATTAGCTTGAAAATTAGAGTTAGAAGCACAGAGATACTCTCTAACCTTGGAAAAATCAAAGAACATAGCCCCTGTCATAAGGGATGAACTCTAAGAACTTTAAGCCATGGTGGGCAATGCTTGGTCATAATGAATTGAAATACCATAGAGGGTATTTAATTCATAAAAATTAGAGAATTATTAAATAATTTCTATTTTTAATCCACAATATTCCGTTCACTGAGCAAGAGAGTATTTTTAATTTATTTTTATGATTTTTCTATGAAAAAATATAGATTATTGAAGTTATAATCATTTAAATAAATCAAAAAATCCTGATTTTTCTATTTATCCACCGCGTCGCCACCACATTTTACGGCACGCTGAGCTTTACACACTGTGTTCCGCCATTCAAACGCTGTCAACCACCACAGCGCCACACGTCCCGCAATTTGCAAATCATCTCCTCGTCCGGCTTGATCTCCTCTGTCCATAGAATCAACACGAGATCAAATGGCTCTCCGTCATTGTTCCCAAGTTTTGAGAAAGTTTGGGCCACCTAGGTTATTTTGATAATTTTGGCAATTTGAGGGGTATTTTGGTAATTTTTGTAATTTTGGGAGGTTTTGGGAAGTTTGGGTGGTTTGAAATGGCTTGACATGTGTTTTGGACAAATTTGGGTATTTTGGGTATTTTTTGGAATTTTGGAGTTTTAAGGGTAGTTTGGTAAATTAGGTAGATTTGGTGGCAAAAGGTTAAGTTTGTTTTTTTGGTGAAAGTGAGGTGCCAACCACCCTATTTGAGCTATGGACCAATGGAATCCTATACTCTTGGTCCTCCATGTACTGGTCTTGGCTAGATCCTAGCCTAGGGATAGTGGGTCTAGGGGACCATCTACATGAGTCTCCCAAAGGGTTAAGGGGTAAAAGCTAGGTAGGCCTAGGCTTAAGGTAGTGAGTGTAAGTGTAACGTGCAAGTGTGTGAGTGAGAGCAACCAAGACCACACCACGAGAGGGTTGAACCTAAGGCCAAGCAATCCTATCGGAACTCTACTTGAGCTCCCCTATATTGAACACACCTACTAAGTGCCAGAGGTTAGGAACAATATTTGGAACTTAAAGTTGAGCAAAGAAGAGTTTAGAATTTCGAATGGTGAGGGTTCATTTCTTGTCCTCTAGGAATAGTTAACAAGAATTTCCTATGGCTATAACCTAGGCTTTTAAAGAGGGAAAACTAGACCTAAACAAAAGTGAGGCCAACAGAAAATAAAAAAAATTTACATTGAAGTGAAGCTCTTACCTCAAGAAGAACAAATCTAGCAAATTGGCTTGAATCAACCAAGAAAGCTTCACTATAAAAGAATCTCTAAATCCTCACTTGTGAACTTGAAGGAAGAAGATGACGTCAAAGGGCTAAAAATGGTGTTTTCGGTTTAATTTTCCACCTTTAAAAGTTCACAAACCAGTTTAAGTGAGTCGACGCTTAAGCTTGGCTGGTTTGGTGCTTAAGCACCTACCTCTCGGGTTGTTCGAAGCTAAAGCACTGGGTTTTAGCATTTAGGTGCCGGTGCATGAATTTTATTTTTCATTTTATATAAAATACACATCTAGCCTAAGTCAATCGCCCCTAAATGGCCTTATAAATATTTAATAACTATTTTCTTCCCCTTCAACTTTCCTTTTTCTCAAAATTTACCAATCTTCTCTAATTTGATTCATTAAAAAATAACACAAAATTTTACACACAAACAAATACTTTGTGGTATATAATTTATCAAGCCAAAGAGTCTTGGATGAGATAATTCCTAAGCACAAACACTAAGCAAACATAGCACTGAAAAAACATATAACAAACTTCATACAAATATCACAACACCTAGCACGAACAAACACTAAACATATAACATAATTCCACTCCCCTTTTGGTAGAACAAATCTTGGCCTTTCATTAGTTTCTCCTGGGGCATTTGGAAAATAGATTTGATAGAATAAACGGTGGTGAAGAACTTTTGTTGAGACTTCTTGAATGCATTTTTTTTTCAAATACATAGCCTTGTCCGCTTCTTCTATAAAACTTGTATGGATAAATTGCATTTTAAGTTGCCATCCAATATGCTCCAAATGTGGGTTAACTTCATTGACTTTCGCTTCAATTGAAGCCACATCAGCCTCAATCTTTTTAATCTTTGCCGTTATAACTTCTATACTAACATCTAGGAAACTGTTGTATAACTCTTGCTTAATTTAGCATAGGTCAGGTAAATGACAAGTTTTGCCAAATATTATCCAATAATCCTAGCCGTTTGTATAGAAGGAATAGCGGGGAAAATCACAAAAATTGAGGCTGATGTGGCATCAGTTAAAGAAAAAATGATGGAATGTAAAGCACATTTGGAGCATATTGGATGGCAACTTAAGAGGAAATTTAACTACACAAGTTTTACAGAAGAAGTGGATAAGGCTATGTATTTAAAAAACTAATGGATTGAAGAAGACTCGACCAGAGTTCTTCATCACCATTCGTTCTACAAGATCTATATTCTAAATGCACAAGGAGAAACTAATGAAAGGCCAGGATTTGTTCCACCTGAAAGAGAATGGAATTAAGTTCTTAGTTTAGTGTTTGTTTTTTTTAGGTGTACTTATGTTTGTATTAAGTTTGTTTTATATATTTTTAGTGTTAATTTTTTATAGTGTTTGTGCTTAAGAAATAATCTTATCCAAGACTCTTTGGATTGAGAAAGTATGTATCGCAAATATTTGTTATTTTTTGTGAATTAATACAAGCGTTTGTTTGTGTGTGAAATTTTAATTAATTTGTTAAAACAAATTAATTAATATTGGTGAATTTGAGAAAGAGGAGAGTTGAAGGGGAAGAAAATAGTTATTAAAGATTTTTAAGACCATTTTGGGGTGGTTGACTTAGGCTAGATGTGAATTTCACTTAAAATAAAAAATATCAAATTTCATGCATTGGCGCCTAAGCGCTAAGACCCCATGCTTAAGCATTGGATAACCCGAGAGGTAGGCGCCTAAGCACTGAACCACTCACGCTTAAGCGTTAGTTCATGTAAATCAATTCGTGAATGATTTAAAGCGAAAAATTGAGCTGAAAACCTCCATTTTCACCCCGACTATCTCTCCTACCTCTGGTATTCATGATTTTGAGAGCTAGGGCTTCTTCTAATGTGGAAATTTATTGGTGCAATCAAGCCAAATTTGTTAGATTTGATCTTTTTGTGGTAATAGCTTCACTTCTATGTAAAAAATTTTTATTTTCACCATGCATTTTGAGGACATTATGGATTTGACCAAAAATCACTATTCATGAAGAAAATTTGAGAAAAAACTATGGAAAATACATAGAAATGATAGTTTAAGGTTTTAGAAGTTGAGTTTCGTGATTTAGTCTTGAATTTAGAATTTATTGTGATTTTTATGTGCTTTTTAGAAATGAGCCCAAGAATGAAGAGGAGTAAAGGGAAGTCCCATCTTGATTCAAGCAAGTTCGTTAGCACGAAAGCTCAAGAAAAGTATAGCGACGTACTGCAGTCGAGAAAATTAATTCCTGAGAGATATTTTAAATTTCTGGGTAGAGGAGTGGAAGATTTGAATGTTCGCCAACTTGGGAATGATTTTTCAGTTTTTCTGTTGTGACTGTGATTTCTATTGTTTGGGAGTTCTATGTTAATCTCAATGAAGCTGAAGAAGATCGGGTTATAGTTTAAGGAAAATTAGTGTCTTTCTCCTCTGAGGTAATAAATCAGTTATATAAATTACCCCATAGTACGTTTTGTTTTTATTCAAACTATAGTTCAACTGAGGAGGAGTTTGATGAGATCATATCATTATTGACCAGTGGAAGAGGACTATAGAAGATTACAAATGAAATAAGATTTAACTTTCTCGCGTCAAAGTTAGATGCCACATTGAAGGCGTGACACTACTTTATTTCTTCTCATCAACTACCAAGTAACCACCACAGCAAGGTTACTTGAGATAGAGTTACCTTGAACTATAACATTCAGCACTTCAAGCTTATTGACATTGGATCTCTTATTTATGAAACTATTATCAGTTCTATTGTCACTGTTACTGCTGCAGGTTTGGGATTTGTATCCTTGATCTTTTACTTATGTAAGCAGGTAGGTGTTACATTCGAGAGTTAGGACGAGATACTACAGCCTCTAAAGCCCATTATAAGTGTTAATGTGAAGTCTTATTCACAACATTTGATCTTTGGCTGGAGAGGAGGATTTTATAGTAGTTCAGGTGCCTCTACATCTCATGCTTCTACCTCACATGCATCCACATCACAAGGTCAGACTTCTGGTTTTTGTTTGCAGTCACATTTATTGCAAAGGATGTTAGATAACATTAATTATACTATGGAAAATTTATTAAATTTAGAGAATTTTATAGATCATATGAATGGATATATGAGAAGACATAGTGATTACAAGGAGAAATTTCACTCTTCTTCAAAAAACCTTATGAGAGGTGACCAAAGTGTAGTTTTCCCTTCATATCCACAATATCCATCATATGAGCCTACTGCCTTTTGGGATAGCAATGATAGTGATGCTGATGTGGAGGAGGATGATTAAACTTAGTACTTTAGTTTAGTTTTTTTTTATTATTGTTGTCAAATTTATGTGGTACAATTATATTGTATTGTTATTTTGTTTTTGAGTTGTAATTGTTGATATTGCTACTTTTATTTGTGTTTTATTTTGTTAGACACTGTTGTGATGTATTTATGTTATTGTGAGTAGCATATTTTGTTTTTGTGGTAGTAATTATTATAACTGTGTTGTCTAGTGTATTTAGTTAGTCTGTGTTGAACTTAATTCTGAATTTTTGAATGTTTTAGAATATTACTTTCACTTAAAAACTTCATGTTTACAATTTTCAATTTACTACAAAGTATTTTCTTTATGTTGCAGTTGTAAATTTTTGTTAGTGTGTTTGTTTGCTTTTATATTATCATCCACTGCATAGAATTCTAATGAATCTCAATATGTTAAAGTTAAATTAAAATTTGATCCATTAAATTTTTACTCTTGTTTTTAATTTTTGTACTTGTATATTTAGGATGTAAAAATTCATGTAAGTATGTTATTTTAGTTTTCATTCTTGCCTCTATATAAATATAATGCTAAAATGTTTTATCTTTTTTAAAATTTAAGTTTGGTGGGGAATGAAAAATTTTCTAAAACTTGAAGTTCATTTATTTTCAAATATACTACAAATAAAATTTGTTTTGATTTGAAAAAAAAATGATTTTGTATATTATGTTATATTAGGAAAGTAAAATTTTAAATTACAAATGAGTAAGAGAATTTAGTTGATACCTATAAGAATGAAGAAAAACTTTAAAAATTTTTTGTGTAGAAATAATAAATATTGTGTAACTATCTTTAGTAGGAGAAATTATATTTTTAAAAAATTTTGAATGGTTAGACTTTTTTTTCAATAGTTAAATTTCTTTTATTAAAAATAATTTTCAAAACTATTAGTATGTATTTAAGTAAAGAATATTCATCAGACTTTGCTTTAGAATAGGTGGAGTAGAATTCAAAATCATTAAAGGCCTATCCAGATATAGTAATCCTCACCTAAAAAAAATGAAAGAGAAAAATAAAGTTGAAAAAGGGATGAGAACCTTGAGGATTAGTTCCTAATAAAAATTTGGTTCTACATCTAATATTTTTAAAGTATAAGACTTGAGAAACTCGTAAGCTTAAAGATATAATATAGTAAGTATAAGTATTCTTAATAATTTTTCTTTTAAGTGGAGAAGATAGGATGGCTAAACTCTATATTTGAAAAATTTACAATATTTCTGAACTAGATAGAAACTCATATTTTCATAGTTCATTACATTAAAAATTTCTAAACTCTAAGTTGGTCTCGTATACTAATATTTTTTCTAAATTGAATTACTATATTTCAACATCAAAATTTTAAAATATCCTAAAGAAACTCATTTACATAATCTACTAGTTTTTTTTTGAAAGGTTGGAGTGTCACTTGAGGACAAGTAAAAAATTTAAGTTTGGGGAATTTTGATACACCTAAAATATATTATCTTTATGTACACATTTTTATACTTACTTTTTATATATTACGCTATAGTGGAAGGTATTTCTATGTTTTTCTTTCAAGTAAAATCAAATAGAGGAAAAATGACGAAAGAGTGAAAAAGGATCAAATTTGGGGCAAAAATAAAGAAAGTGTGCACAAGAACAGTGGCGCCTAAGCGCCCAGAATTGGCGCTTACGCGCTAGTAAAACCGAGAAGGTCATGCCTAAGTGCCAAGTACCTCACACTTAAGCAACAGAAGTAGTTACTAGATGATTCAATGAATTTGGATGAATTTTTTAATAGGTGTTTGAAGCAACCCTTGGTAAAAATGTTGGAAATAGTTAATGGAAATGAAAATACATTCAATTGGCTTTCTAAAGGAGGGGCAGCTCTTGGAAGAATCATTAAATTTGAAAAAATTTTGAAGAGACACCAATGCAACTTTTGAAAAATTATAAAAGAAGAATAAAAACTTTTGAAATATTTTGAAGAGACACCACACCCTTTTATTTTCATTAAGAGTTGTAGTTTGTATTGCAAGGGAAGGATTCAAAAAATCTCCAAAAGTTTAATGGAGAGGATTTGAGATAGTTTTTTTATCTTTGTGACTACATTTGATTTTAATTTAGACTTCTTGCTTGTTTGCATAATTTCTAATATTAAACTTAAGTGTGGTTGTATTTTCTCCATGAACTTCGAG
The DNA here is from genome assembly GCF_001263595.1 of Phalaenopsis equestris. Classification (NCBI taxonomy): domain Eukaryota; kingdom Viridiplantae; phylum Streptophyta; class Magnoliopsida; order Asparagales; family Orchidaceae; genus Phalaenopsis; species Phalaenopsis equestris. The sequence goes on along the minus strand of NW_018251191.1, from coordinate 15,829 downwards.
TAGTTCTCTTTATCTTTTGCCTTAAAATGATAAGTGATTAAATATTGAATAGAAGTTGTGTGAATTATTAATCTTTAATGTTGGAATAAGTTCTGATGATTTTAAACCTTTTACTTCATTTACTTCTTGATTTGGCCAATAAAGATGTTAATAACTGTTGTGAGAACATGTAATGTCCGAGATGTTATTGTTTCAGTCAACTAATGGTGAGAATCACATGAGATGTATGGATGAGAATGTAATTCATATGATTGAGTTAAAATAAATAGAGAAATAAACTTTGGAGGGTGTAGAATTAGAGGACTTTAGAGTGACAGACAAAAGCCCCCAATTTAATTTATAGTTTTAGGTTTTGATACGAGATGTTTGCCCCAAAGTAGAGGGAGAAGTGGTAACTCTACAGTGAGAGCTAGTGTCTTCCCTACCTAACCCGTCTTCAAGACTATTCAAACTTTAAATTAGCCAATGTTCTTTATAGCATCTCTAGTAAGGATAAAGAATACTATTTCTCTTATTTGGCACAACACAATTTAAAAACTTCCACAAAATAATTCCAATACTTATTGATGATTCATGATAAGGAAAAAGATTTTTACTATACTGCCTTCATTTGATAAATATCTAGTTAAGTTTAGCTAATTTTTTACTTTACTTTCATTTAGCAAAAACTACAAAAAGAATCAAATTTTCATTCCTGTTATAGCATCTGAAGTTTGAGCAAGAACAATTTGCTAAGTAGAAGTGGTTATCTAATTTATTTTTATTTTAATTACATATTATGATTTGTCGCTGTAGATTTGATATTTGAGGCTTAATCAAAAAGTCCTATTTTACTTGATAACGATACATATACTTGCATACCATCCCATAATTAAATATAGTAATTGTATTTTTATTTGCTTCGAAGTCATGCTTTGGCCTAGCTGTTGCTGGTGATCAAGTTTTTGACGCCATTGCAAAATAAGAATTATATGTAAATAAAAATTAAGAGTATAACCATACACATCGTAGTGTCATATGAAATTGGGATCAGGTATGAAGGGCATTTTAGTAATTTTAGGGATTTTGGGGGTATTTTGGGAATTCTGGAAAATTTGGGGTGTTTTGGGTAATTTTAACAGTTTCAAATGGTTTGAAATAATTTTTGATTAAAATTGAAAGTTTTGGGTCAATTTCAGAAAATTAAGTTTTCAAGGCTATTTTGGTAATTTGGTGAAGTTTGGGACTAAATAAGTCAAAATTGGCAATTTAGCAAAATTAAGACCAATTAAAGATGGTAATCATAAAATCACCCTTATGGTGTCATGAGACCAAGGGAACCTCATTTTGGATTCTCCATGTTTTGATTTTAGTGAAACCCTAGCTTATGACTAAGGGTCTGGGGGATCACTTATATGAGTTTCCAATATAGTAGAGGGAGTAGGTTAAGTAATTTTGGTTCAAAGTTTAGGTTGTGAGTGAATGTGAAAGGTTCATGTGTAAACCTGACCCAGACCATACCACCCAGGTCTAACCCTATGGCCAAACAGTTCTACGAGAACTCATCTTGAGCTCATCAATGTTGGCTCCACCTATTAGATGCTAGAGGTTAAAATCAACATGTGGAACTCCAAGAATAGCTAAGAAGCATTTAGAACTTCTATTGGTGAGGGTTCCATCACTAGTTCTTTAGGAATAGTCAACAATAAAGTCCTACGGCTAGATCTTAAGTTTATTAGGAAGAATTTAAACCTCAACAAAAAGTGAGGTCAACAAGCATTTCTCTTCCAAAAGTGACATTTGACATCTTTGAGAAGTGTCTAAAACATCCTTCAATGGAGAATGGTATCCACTCTTTGTTATTGGATATAAGGCTTTCCTGACATGGAATTTTAGCCTTCTTTTAGCTTTTCTTTTGGGATAGGATATGAATCTCATAGCATTCCTTCCCATTATCGATATTCAACATTCTTGAGTTGTAGTATAAGACCTCCTTAGATGGAATTTGCATCAACTCTCTCTTTTACTATTAGATATAAGACCTTCCCAATATAGAATCATATCTTTCCTATAGTTCTTCTTTGGGATAGGATTAAAGTCTACTAGCATTCCTTCCCAAATCTGACATTTGATATCTTTGAACGATGGTATAAAACCTCCTTTAACGGAATATGGTCTCCACTCTCTCTCTTGTTATTAGGTGTAAGGCTTTTCTGACATGGAATTTTAGCCATCCATTAGCTTTTCTTTTGGGATAAGATATGAATCTCATATCATTCCTTCTCATTACTGACATTCAAAACCCTTGAGTTGTAGTATAAGACCTTTTTTGATAGAATATGGCATCCACTCTTTGACTATTTGATGAATACCGTCTTGAGACGAAATCATGGCTTTCTTATAGTTTATCTATTTTATATGACATTTTCATAAGTCATGACACTCTTCTCCCCAGCAGACTTTAAAAATTGAATGATAGACTAACTGACACGGTATATTTGTATTCTCCTATTTAACGACAAACTGACAATTTCTTAATTTATCTAGATCATTTTGATCAACGCCAAAATGTGCGGCATACTTACTCAGTATTCCCCACATAATGAAGGTCCATTTGTTGACCTCACCTTTTTTAGAGTCTATTTGGAATGTCATTTACGATCCATTTTGGGAAACAATTTTTCCATCATTGACTCCTTAAATCTCACCAAGAGTCTCTAAACCATAAAATCTAGGGTAAACCCCTAATATGCTTTTTTAAGCCCAAATCATGGTAACACTCTAAGGTGGCTACATGAATGACAAAAAACCCTGAATTTGGATCATCTGGACCCTATGGTCACCACATTGACCTTTTAGTTAAAACTAACACCCAATTGGTTAACTTTGGTCAAAATTGGTAAAACTGAACCATTTGGCCAACCCAAACACCAAATTGGTAAAATTAGACCATTTGGTCAACCCAAAATGCCAAATTGGTCAACTTGGACCATTTGGTCAACCTAAACACCAAATTGGTCAATTTTAACCATTTGGTCAATCATACTCCCCGTTGGTCAAATTTTGGTCAAAATGGTCAATCTTAGACCTAATAGTCGCCACAATGACCATTTGGTCAACCCTAAACTCCGATAATCACCATATGATCAAGACGTCGTCATATGGTCAACTTGACAACCATGGTCAACTTTTTGGTCAACATAATCAAACAAAATTATGTTACTAAATCCAATACCCCTATGAGTGACTCAACCATCACAAGGTCAGATAAGTCATCATAGTCAAACTTAGGATCTAGTTGGTCAACCTAAATCAACATGGTCAAACCCAAACTAGAATATCAAATCCAATGACCCCATGACTGATTTAACCATTATATAGTCAAAAAAGCCATCATGGTAAACCCTGGAAGCTAACTGGTCAACCTTGGTCAATCTTGGTCAATTCGTCAAACTTGGTCAAATTCATGATTTTGGTCAAATTTTGGTCTTTTATCATATTATTTTATTCTCTTTGTTAATTAATTATTTAGCTGATTAAAGAGAGTCAAAATTCAAGATCATTAGACCTAGGATTTAAGCCCAAAGTCTTATTTTAAGCTCAAGGCAAGTCAAAACCATCACAACCCTAAATCCATGATTTATACGTAAAGCCTAAATCTAACTCATAGCCTATTGGTACTAGGTCATACACAACCTATTAAAACCCACCATGACATGAATTACCTACTTAAAACCCATAAGCCTACCAATTTTGACCTAAATGAAATGTTATCATGAAGTCATTATGAGAGGAGGTTATGTGTCATTCTTACCTAAACATCTATCCAATGTTTTAAGCTGAGGTGGATGTGTTCAAGCTAATTCATCCATGGATCCCTCTAAACCTCACCTTCTCCCCAATGGAAGGTAGCCAAAACCATAACCAAATCCTTGCCTTAGTGAGAATCCATCTTGGAAGACCTAGGGAAGCTCAATCACAACTATCCACAAGCCATAATCTTATCTCCAGCCATCATGAGCTACCTCCATCATCTTCCAATAAATATTCAAGCTTATCCAAGGCCTCTAATAGCTATTTAAAGAGTAAACCTGAGACCCCCATAAAAAGAGATCTATCCACAGACCTCCACTCCAAAAATAATTAACACAAAAATTTTTCCTCATCCTTTAAGCATTTGATTGTCCATAGTTTCATTCTATGAAACTCACTGAGTTGTCTTTATTTTTCACCTAAAAAACTGGAGAGTTTTCAGGTTAACAGAAAACCCTTCAAACCTTCAATCAAACTACCACAATACCATCACTGAATCTCACGAAGAAGATTCTAATCAAAATTGGTTTTTCTCAAGTGCTCCAAGCTAGTGCTAGGTGAAATCGTGAGAGCTTTTTACCGAGGACATACCCAGACCCAACCTCACTTATAATTGAGAAAGGTTTAAGCTTCACATGCACTAAGCAAAAGTTTTCATGAAACCCAATTGAGGTCACACCTTTTGGGACCAGGTATGTAAAGCAAAACCTTAATTTTATGCTCTAATTTCAAATATTTTGAAGAAAACTTTCACACCATTCCTAAATAGCCTTATGGATGTGTTCATTATGATGAGATGAAGCTTTTGGAATAATTTCAATGAAGTTTCATCAAGAATCGAACAAGAAATTGACTCTTGAACATGAACGACTCTCTATTAATCATCCCACGGGGATGATGAACTGATGACGTCCACTTCTGTTTATTGAAAATGGGCAGTTGTGATTCGTTCCAACCACGAAATCGTACAAATGAATTGGAAGAAATAGCGGGCTACGCAAGTTGCTTGCGTGGAAATCCCAACCAATCAGACGACGTTTGAGTTCAACAGATTTGATTATTTGTCAGCCGTCGTGTCAGATAAATAAGAAATAAGGATTTTCTTATTTAAGTAAATACAAAAATCTTTAAAAATTCATAACTTTGCATAGAAAAAATATTAAAAAAAACCCCTGGATTCATATAAATGAGACGAATATTATGAGAATAAAATCTGAAATTAATAAATTATATCTAATTTTTGATTAATTATTTACTCTTAGGAGTAATTTAATTATTAAAAATTATTAATAAATTCAAAAGTAATGAAATTTTGAGAGAATTATCTTTTCACACTTTGGGATATTCTGTAATTTTTCCATGGCTAAAATAAATCTCTAAAGCAAAATTTATTAATTTACATTAAATTTTGTAATTATTTTCAAAATTAATTATAAAAATCAAAGAGATTGAAAATTAATGTTGGAAATGGATAGAAAATTTAAGATGGTAATTCTAAACCCTAAAACGATAATATTTAACCTTCTATAAAATTTAAAATGACATCTTGCCTCTTAGGGTTGAAATTGTAAGGTTTTAAATTTACACTTAAAACCCCTAAAATCTTTTAGAGGTAAACATTTGCCTTGGATGATCCATATAATTGATCCAATCCTCTAGGCCTGATTTTTAAATTAAACCTAGGGTAAGTCTAAACTCTAACCAGCAATGGGTTTACTCATCTCTTCAAAACTATTGGGTTTAACCATACAAACTCAAAATTGAAACCCCAAATTTTTAGTTTAATCTAAATGACCTAACATACACTTAAGCCCAATATATATAGACTTAATTTAAAAAAAGAAACCTTTTTCAAAAAGGCTCAAATCAAACTTAGATATCAAAGTCCAATCAATGTAAGAATTTCATTATTTTTGAATTTCAAATCAAACTTAGATATCAAGGTTTTGGTTAATAAGGGATTAGACCTAATTAATGTTTTAGTTAATCCCCTATTAGGGATTAAACCTAATTAATGTTTTGGTTAATCCCCTATTAGATCTAATTAACCTTCTTAAACCTTAATTACATAATTAGGTCTAATCCCCTATTAGACCTAATTAACCTTCTTAAACGTTAATTACATTAGGTTTAGGACCAATTAAACCCTAATTAGGTTTAATCCCCTATTAGACCTAATTAACCCATTTTAAACCTTAATTACATTAGGTTTAAGAAAAATTAAACCTTAATTAGGTCTAATCTTTTATTAGACCTAATTAACCCTCTTAAACCTTAATTACGTTATCTTTAATACAAATTAAACCTTAATTAGGTCTAATCCCCTATTAAACCTAATTGACCTCGTAAACCTTAATTATAGTAGGTTTAAAAAAATTTAAACCCTAATTAGGTCTAATCCCCTATCAGACCTAATTGACCTTCTTAAACCTTAATTACATTAAGTTTAAGACAAATTAAATCCTAATTAGGTCTAATCCCTTATTAGATCCAATTAACCTTCTTAAGGCTCAATTACATTAAGTTTCAGACAAATTAAACCCTAATTAGGGCTAATCGTCTATTAGACCTAATTAACTTTCTTAAACCTCAATTACATTAAGTTTCAGACAAATTAAACCCTTATTAGGTCTAATCTCCTATTAGTGCTAATTAACCTTCTTAAACCTTCAATACAATATGTTTAAGACAAATTAATCCCTAATTATGTCTAATACCCTATTAGACCTACTTAACCTTATTGAACCTTAATTACATTAGGTTTAAGACAAAATGAAGCCTAAATAGGTATAATCCCCTATTAGACCTAATTAACCTTCTTAAACCTTAATTACATTAGGTTTAAGATAAATTAAGACATAATTAGGTGTAATCCCCTATTAGACCTAATTAGCCTACTAAAACATTACTTACAATAGGTTAAAGATAAATTAAACCCTAATTAGTTCTAATCCCCTATTAAACCTAATTAATCCTCTTAAAACCTCAATTACATAAGGTTTAGAACAAATCAAACCCTAATTTGTTTTAATCTCATTTTTGAATAATTAACATTTTTAAACCTTCATTATATAAGACAAATTAAACCTAATTAGGTTAAACCCATACTAACTTAATTAAATCTTCACTACATTAGGTTTAATTAACAATAAATATAATGAGATCTAACATAAATTATACTTAATTAAACTTAATTAAACATTACCCACAATAGGTTTAATTAAACAGAAATCCTAAGTAGGTCTAACTTAAGTAGACTTAATTAATATAATTAAACCTTACTCACTTTAGGCTTAATTAACCTATAAATTCTAATTAGGTCTAACCTAAATTTGACCTAATTAATCTAATTAAACCTTATCTACATTAGGTTTAATAATCCCTAAACAAACTAGGTCAAGCTTAAATTAGGCTTAAAATATCCATTAAGTCTTATTTAAATCAACATAAACCCTTAAGTTCAACCTATATTGAATCTAAGTAAAAATTATCTTTAATCCATAGGTTCTACCCAAATTGAGCCTAAGTAATATTAAATCTTTAGTCCTACCTACATTGGACTTAAATCATCTTAAACATTAAACTTTATTCACATTGAACCTAAACCATTTCATATTCTACGTTCTATCTATAATGAACCTAAAACTATCCTTAATCATTAAGTTCTACCTAAATTGAACCTAACTCATATTAAATCTTAGGTCCTACCTTCATTTGGCTTAAATCATCTTAAACTTTAGGTTCTACTTACTTTGAACTTAAACAATTTCATACCCTAGGTTCTACCTAAATTGAACCTAAAACTATCTCTAATCCTTAGGTTCTACCCAAATTGAACCTAAGTAATATAAAAACTTAAGTCCTACCAACATTGGACTTAAATCATCTTAAACTTTAGGTTCTACTTACAATGACCTAAACCATTTCATACCTTAGGTTATATCCAAATTGAACCCGAGTAATATTAAATCTTAAGTCCTACCTACATTGGACTTAAATCATCTTAAACATTAGGTTCTACTTACATTGAACCTAAACCAATTCATACCTTAGGTTCTACCTAATTTGAACCTAAAACTATCTTTAATCCTTAGGTTCTACCCAAATTGAACCTAAGTAATATTAAATCTTAAGTCCTACATACATTGGACTTATATCATCTTAAACTTTAGGTTCTACTTACATTGAACCTAAACCACTTCATACCCTAGGTTCTACCTAAAATTGGACCTAAAATTATCTCTACTCCTTAGGTTCTACCCAAACTGAACCTAAGTAATATTTAAATCCTAAATCCTACCTACATTGTTCTTAAATCATCTTAATCTTTAGGTTCTACCTACATTGAACCTAAATCATTTCATACCCTAGGTTCTACATAAATTGGACCTAAGACTATCTCTAACCTTAGGTTCCTCCTAAATTGAACTTAAACTATCTCAATCCTTAGGTTCTAACAACATTGACTTTAAATTTTAGGTCTGATCTATTAGGTCTTAATTAAACTTCGTAAGGTATAACCAATAATGAGACATAAAATAAATAACACAATGAATAAAGATTAATCAATAAATGATTTAAAACTCATTTTGAAAGACATTAAAACTTAAAATTGAACCTAAAAATACCACTTAAACATCATTTGGACCTATGAAGATTTCTAAAATGACGTAATCTGTAGTTACTGATAAAAAAATTTGGTCCTGGTTTAAACACCTTTCAGTCCAGGTAGATTTGAATACACTATTGACCCTGGAACGGCGGAGCCATAAACATCTTGACCGGGTCTTCAAAAATTAAAAATACAACCAAAGAAGTTAACAATTAAGATATAATTTCATGTTAACTCTGTTTTGTAGGTTTGTTGAAGACATGAAACAAATTACGCTTTAGATTTACTTTTCATGGTATTAGGTTGTTAACTCTGTTTTACAGGACAACATTCTAAATTGGAAAAGGTGAACCTCAAAACAACACAATAACAAAATGACAACAATAAAACAAAATGACAACAACAAAACCAAATAACATAAACAAAATAAAATGACATAAACAAAACAAATTCAACGATAAAACAAAAATAAAGACAACAAAACAAAATAATGATAAAATGACAAAACCAAACCACATAAATAAGACAAGTAAAATAAAATGACATAACACATTAAAAACAAAAAGACATTAACAAAAACAAAATGACAAAACAAAACCTCTAGTTTAGAATCAGATTCCTAGAAATCTGTTACCCTATGCTCAAGCATTGATGTTTCTTTCCTTGATCTTGATATTAAATTTCTTAGAGAACGTTAACGATAATCAATAGTTTTCTTAGATAGTTTTGACTGTCTGAAATGTAATTAACTAAATGAGCTAGCTCCAATAGGAGAATGAAGAACTAAGAATAGGTAATATACATATATCTCTGGTTATTGAGTTTTACATGTGTTTTTCCTTATACGAGAATCTCAGGAATTGGACATCCTAGAATTTTCTTTGTAATGTTCACCACAACAAAATCCCTATATTTCCTTTTCTATTGTTTTCTATTTTTATTAGTCATTTTTCTTCTTTCTTCGAGTTTCTTAATTTCTGAGGATCCTTCACATTATTCAAAAGAATAACTTACTTGGAGAATAGGGCAATATGATAGATAAACAGAGTGGCGACTCATCGAAAAAAATAAAACGAATAATCGACATTTGACATCAGGGAATTGTCGGCGATGGTAGCAACGAGATTTCGGCGACGACAATTTCATGCTCACCATCATTTCTTAGATTAAAATTACATCACCAAAAACAACCCTAAAAAGGTTTAATATGGTATGAGAGCACAAAAATATAGAGTTACATTTTCCAAATACAAAAGCTCCATTTATTCCACTACTGTGGTGAAGCAAACAAGCAAACCTCAAAAGGATTTTAACTATGGTTCGAAGGCCATATTGTTCAACTCTAATCAAAAGTGGTAAGAGGAAAACTATGCTTTGAACTCTCTCTAGGAACGAAAATGTATAGAAAAGTTCTTTAACCTATAGGTTTCCTCTAATATCAGTCCAACATTGATTTCTACTCCTAAACTTGAAAGGTTTTTTGTGGATGGGGAGAGAGAGAAAGGTTTAGAAGCTCACTAAGGTGGCGTTACGATTACTCTTGCCTCACCGGACAGTAATTATGAAAATCATAGGTTAATTTTATTTAAACAACATTATGCAAAACCTTCTAATTTGAGTATTACGACTTTTATGGGCATCATTGAAGCGACTGGAAAGCCGAAATCATAGAAAGATACTAGTAGCTCTCGCAAGAGGTTTTGATTTTTGTAGATATTGTTTGAAGCAGGGTTGGGCCAATAGAATTTTCTTTTTTACTTTATTTCGTTTATAGACTATATTTATCTTAATTTGTTTTATTTAGAGTTTTGAATGAAACTAATATATACACGATAGATTAATAAGAGAGATTCAAGCATTTACCATCCACAAAACTAATCCATCAACTGGCTACAACTAGAACTTGACACCACTTTGCCGACCAGAAAGATTTTATCGTGTCGTTACTCACTTGAATGTAAGAACAAACCCTTCCAAAATTTCTCAATAACCAGGCAACAAGGGTGAAAGGCCGGTATGCCTCTAAGAAAAGAAATTGGGTGCATTGGTTGAATCCAACTGGATTTTGACTGGTCAGTTAACGAGAGTAATAATGTGGAATAGATGACATCTTCAAATATAGTTTCATGATTTTCAGTTTACCCCTTTAATAATTAAAAAAATCTTTATGTTAAATAATGTGTATAAATTATAACTATTCACAATATTATTCGCTAAAATTTATATTAACAGTTTTTTTTTCATTCTAATCACTTTCACCAATGCCGTAATAGCTTCCTATCAAGCAACCATACTTTTACCAATACTTTAAATAATGATCTAATTTTTTTTTTTTCATTTTAAATGATTTCAAAGTTTTTTGTTCGATATATTCTATCACTAGAATACTATAAAATTTTATTTTATTAAAATATTCAAATGCAATTTGCAGATTTGCAAAGTTATAGTACAAATGCTTAAAGTTATAAGGTATTCGAACAGCAATAATAAACATAGATTAATTTTGTTTGAAAATAAAAAAAAACCGCAGAATTTTCTAATTTGAGTATTACAATTTCTATTCAAAGAAAGTAGACCCCATAAGAGGTTTGAATGAATGATGACTGTAATTATTGTTCGAAGCAGGGTTGGGCTAACTGAATTATTTTATTCGTTAATACATTAATGAAATTATATTTATTTTATTTTATTGTATTTTCTTTGAAACTTGAACGAAAACAAAATTTCCAGTATTCCATCAAGTGGTCACACCATCAACTAATCCATCAATAGGAAACACTTTGACACGTCATAGCCGACCAAAATAGATTTTATTGCGTCGGCATCAGCATAAATGGAACATGAAATCCATTCAAATTTTCTTAATAGCAAAGGCAACGCGGGCCTCTGCC
>NW_018251191.1:1755-4109 GCF_001263595.1 Phalaenopsis equestris | reverse complement strand
TGGCTCGCTCGTGTTCGGCTTGTTTACACCCCTATCCAAAATAGATTTATTACATGTTTGCAAACAGCTCCGATGTCTTGCATCCGAAGCATGTAAATTAAAACACGTTCAATTTTCGGTTCTCCCTTTGAAAGAAGCTCTTCATATTGTAAAAATATCCCAGCCCTGTTTCTTTTAGTCCCCAAAAAAACTAATTTATTAATCTCTTTGCTTCGCCCTTTCCTATTTTAAGTACTTAAAATCTTTTAGATTTAAGTTGCCACGATGCCGCTGGAGCACCACCACAAGTATCATCATGAAAACATATTCCACCAACATAAGGAGAAAAAATGATAAGTTTTCAACAAATGACTTCAAGAAGGATGAGAAGCATGTTGGAATGGAGAAGCCTTTTGGATATGACAAAGGCTAAAAACTTATGGAAAAAGCTTCACTCTTATTTATCACCTTAACTTGGCTTAATACATACTCAAAGACTCTACCCCTATTTATACTAGTGACACCTCCTAAATTGGATTGTGCCACCACAATTCCAATCCAATGGTTACAAATAATTCCATACCTACCACAAAATTATTCCACGCCTACCACACCTATCACAAAATAATTCCACGCCTACCACACCTACCACATAACAATTTCATACCTACCACATATTATAGAATAAACTTCTATAAATTAAGCTTTACTTAAACAACTAAAACCAAGTTTATATTTTAACACCCCCTCTTAAACTTGATTTTGTGACTCCAAGCAAACTTCTCATTTTAATAAAGACCTCACTCTTGAGTGGCTTGGTAAAAATATCTGCAACTTGATCTTCAGACTTCACGTGCTACACTTGTATCTTCTTTATTTTGATGCATTCTCTGATGTAGTGATAGCGCATATCAATGTGTTTGCTTCTATCGTGGAAAACTAGATTCTTTGCTAGCGCGATTGTAGACTTGTTACCGATATAAATCTTGATCGCCTCTTCTTGAAGTAAACTTAACTGCTTTAATAGGTTTTGTAGCCAAATTGCATGACAAACACATGAGGTTGCAACCACGTACTCTACTTCGCAAGTAGAAAGAGTGACAATTGGTTGTTTCTTTGACATCCAAGTGAAAGCATTGTCCTATGAAGAACAAGAACCCTGTAGTGCTCTTTCTATCATTCATGTCTCCAGCCCAATCACTTCGCTATATCCTACAAGCTTGAAATTATTAGACGATGAGTAAAATAAGCCAAATTCAATTGTACCTTTGATTTAGCACATAATTCTTTTAGCGGTCCTCAGGTGGGTAACAGTCGAAGTCTCCATGTATCGACTGACAAATTCAACAGCATTAATAATATCTGGTCTTGTGCATGTCAAGTAGCGCAAGCTTCCAACCAAACTCTTAAAAAATGTTGGATCAATTATTTTTCCCTCATCAAACTGTGATAGCTTGACTCCACATTCTACAAAGGTTTTTATAGGTCGGTTATTCTCCATTTTGAACTTCTTCAATATCTCCCTTACATATCCTTCTTGAGAGATGAAGATCACATCTTCTGTTTGCTTGACTTCAATGCCAAGGTAGTATTCCATGAGCCCAATATCTGTCATTTCGACCTCCTTTGTCTTCGCTTCTTTGAAATTTTCAAACATGCTTGGATTGTTTCCTGTGAAAATCAAGTCATCGAAATATAAACAAACAATCAAGCCATTTTCATCCTCATTCTTGATGTAAATAGCATGCTCATAAGGAAACTTCATGAAGACTTTCTCTTGCAGATACTTGTCTATTCGGCTATTCCATGCTCTTGGTGCTTGCTTTAGCCCGTATAGAGTATTTTTTAGCTTTAGAATCTTATCTTCTTGCCCTTTGACTTCATATCCTGGTGACTGCTTAATGTAGACTTTTTTTTCAAGTATTCCATTGAAGAAGGCAGATTTTACATCCATTTGATGTATTTTTCACTTATTTTGAGCTGCCAAAGAGATGATTAGTCTAATATTTTCTAATCCAGCAACAGGGGCAAATACCTCATCATAGTCGATGTCTACTCTTTGACTCTAGCCTTCTGCAACCAATCTTGTCTTGTACCTTTCAACTTCTCCTTTAAAATTCTTCTTCGCTTTGTACACTCACTTCACATCAACTGCCTTATGTCCTTTAGGAAGTGAAGCTAGCTCCCATGTGTCATTCTTCTCGATTGCCTTGATTTATTCATCCATTCCATCTTTCCACTTCTTGCTTTGTATGGCTTCTTAGAAGTCCATGGGTTCACAGTAGGCAAAGAGACAAAAAAGAGTAAGATTATCTTGATTCTTAGTTACCTCATAAAGATCTTCTAATCTTCTGAAGCGTGGTACTCTTTCACTT
>NW_018251191.1:0-1660 GCF_001263595.1 Phalaenopsis equestris | reverse complement strand
TCAGCATGTAGTCCCCAGTCCCATTCTTCTCCTTCATCGAATATGACATCTCTGCTGATGGTTGTTTTCCCTGTATTTGGATTGTATAACTTGTAGCCTTTCGAGTTGTTGTCGTAACCATTGAAAATGAACTTCTCGCTCTTGTCATCCAGCTTACTTTTTTTCTCGTTGGGTATGTGTACATGAGTTATGCATAAAAAAACTCGTAGATGAGAGATGTTGAGTTTCCTTCCACTCCATGATTCTTGTGGTGTCTTTCCCAACACACTTCTTGTTGGTGATTGGTTAGCCAAATAAATAGCACATGCAACCGCTTCTGCCCAAAACTCCTTTGACAATCTCGTGCTTTTAACATGCTCCATATCATGTTGAGGATGGTTTTATTCTTCCTTTATGCTACTTCATTTTGTTGGGGGGATCTTGGAACAGTTAGAAGTCGATGTTTTTCATTGGTTTCACAAAATTCTTGAAATTCTTTTGAAGTGAATTCTCCTCCTCGATCAGATTGCATACTTTGTTCTTGAGACCACTTTTTTTCTCTTCATCTGCTTTAAACTTCTTGAATATTCAAAAAACCTCTCATTTTTGCTTTAAGAAATACACCCATGTTTTTCGTGAAAATCATCTATGAAGAGAAGAAAATAGTTGTTCTTATCGAGTGAGCTTGGCTTTATTGGACAACAGACATTTGTATGTATGAGCTCAAGAGGCTTTTGGGCTCTTGAACTTGACTCCCTTGGATAGCTTTTCCTAATGTGCTTTCTGAGTAAATCCTCTCAAGGTAATCCTCTCAAGCTTTGCAAGGTAATCCTCTCACCATCTCTTTCTTTGAAAGCAAATCGAGTCCTCTAAAGTTGAGATGCCCAAATCAAAGATGCCAGAGCCAAGAAGCATCTTTATAATAGATCTTCAGATGTTTGACAATATCGTTTTGAATGTTGAGTGAGAACATTCTATTTTTAGGCATTGGCACCTTAGCAATCAAGTTACCAATATTGTCTTTTAAGAAAAGAGTGTTTTCTTTCATATGAACATCATATCCTTTCTCATATCCCTTCTCCAAGAGATACCCTAAACTCAAGATGTTGCTCTTCATATTCGGCAGAAAGTAAATATTAGAAATAAATTGATGCTTCTCATTTTTCTAACGGATGAGAATGTTACATTTACCTTTCACCTCTATCTTGTAATCATCTCCAAAGGACACATTGTTAAATACCTCATCATAGTCGATGTCTACTCTTTGACTCTAGCCTTCTGCAACCAATCTTGTCTTGTACCTTTCAACTTCTCCTTTAAAATTCTTCTTCGCTTTGTACACTCACTTCACATCAACTGCCTTATGTCCTTTAGGAAGTGAAGCTAGCTCCCATGTGTCATTCTTCTCGATTGATTTGATTTCTATTCATCCATTCCATCTTTCCACTTCTTGCTTTGTATGGCTTCTTAGAAGTCCATGGGTTCACAGTAGGCAAAGAGACAAAAAAGAGTAAGATTATCTTGATTCTTAGTTACCTCATAAAGATCTTCTAATCTTCTGAAGCGTGGTACTCTTTCACTTCAATTTTCTCTTGAAGTTGATGAGGATGAGTTGCTTTAAATACTTGTGGTTAATGTTGTTTGTCGAGTAGTAGGCTCTTCTCTTGTTTGCTCGATCCTT
>NW_018251190.1:17181-27477 GCF_001263595.1 Phalaenopsis equestris | reverse complement strand
ATGGTGAAGAAATTATAGTTTGTTGATGATTGTTGAGACATTAAGAAAGGAGTTAAAGATCTAAAGATTGTAGATGAGTGATCACAACCTAGTGATAAAGGCCAAGAAATTGTGTTTGGGAGACATATTTTGGCAATGGTGGTGGAGAAATCACATTTCTGCATTGTGGTTGGCCGGTTCACAGTCCTGCGTTATTGAGCTATTATGTGTACCAGTCTTATGACTTGCCCATTTACTAGCACAAAAAATATTAAGTGGTACTCTTCCATCAATTGAATATAAGCTCATAAATCTTTGTTTAATAAAATTTGAAACATTAACCTAAATAGAATGAAAAGCTCATGTTTCAAATTGAACCTTATTGGCTCAATAATTTGTGTTAGATTCTAATTTTTATGTGGATGGCGCTAATGCTTGACTAATAAGAACAAACTAATATAGAAAAAAGATGAAAGTGGGAGAAAAAAAGAGATTAGAACAAGAGACTAAAATTTTAATAGTTATCATAAAGCATAAGACTAGCATACATAATTGATGTCCTAGGATCACCCTTTGATCCCATTTTTAGAGCCTTTGGTTAAAGAAGAACATTTCCAAAAATTTTAAATTTAAACAATACAAATAAAATTAAATTGTAAGAATTTTCTATCGTTTCATATGAAATAGACTTAGCTAGTATATATATATTTTATTATTTACAAAAACAAGTGTTGCCTTAAAAGGTAAAAGACTAGTTCAAGTGAAAATGTTGCCAACTTTTCTTAAATACACTGCATTCTCTAAGAATTTGTATTAAGTTGTTAAGTAGTTTTAATTTTTTAGGCAAATTTACTTAGTGCATTGTATAATAGAATTTGTTTTTTGAGTGACTTTTTCTAGTCTTTGACTTGAGCATGATGAATCTATTATAGTTGGAAGAGTTAAGCATAAGGCAAATTGTTAGGCTATGAGATGAATTCTATGAAATAGTCCCTCCTATGTGGATGCTTAACATTAAACTCAATTCATATTGAACAATATGATCAACTGAACTCAACCTTGAAATAATTGGATGTACATTTAGTTCCTCAATTAACTTGCATCATTTAAAAAATTCATAAGAAAGTAAGAATGTAATAGATTCAAAATTGCTCCCATGAAAAATCCTATAATTATGACTTGTTTATTAAGGAGATTGCTCAAAACATTTTGAATCAATGAATATAACAATACTCTTGCTTCTTTTCAATCTTAAGGATAATGCTTAGTGAACTACACTAGCTTCCAAATTGAAGGTCATTAATGATGTTGTTTATTTTGATGAATACAAATATTATGTCAAGAATAAAAATCAAGAGAAAAATATCATGTGCTTAAGCATATTTAACAATCACAAAGTGTTATTAATCATGTATGTCAATACAAAACATTTTTATAGTGTTTAATATGTCAAGAAACAAAGAGTTAGAGAAAAATTTTTTTAGGAAAGAAAGTAATGAATTCATCTAATGATGATTCTTTGTAATTTTTTTTATTTTTTCAAGTATCTTGAGGCAATTTGAATGTAATCTCTACTTTATAAATGAAATTAGTTATTTTAAATTCTTCATCTTTATTATTTTCACATATTCTAAGTAGATCACAACAAAACTTTAGAGAGTAAGAGATTTTTCTAAGTAAATGAATAGGTTATGTTAACCTTCTTTATAATATGTTGAATTAATAGATTTGTCTAGTTAAAAGAAATACCAAGTTAATAGAATTCTCAAGTAGATAAAATAATAATAAAATTTTTATTAGGGAGTTTGTGTCCTATTGAACCATTTTCTTTTATGCATCACTGTATGAGTCATTGCCTTGAATGGGGCTCTACTTAGCTTTTATCTTTACAGAAGAAAATACCTTTAGACTGATTACTTAAAATGGATTCACTCAGTCAAAATGAAATAACATAAAAAAAGAAATATTATATATTGAAGTGTTAGCATTTAAATAACTAGAATTTTAGCATGAAGCATGGGTTATATGATTATGAGAGAAATCCAAATCATTCAAATAGTGCATTGATATATTGCTTAGAAAAAAATAAATAAATTATTAAAAAAATGGTTGTTGAGTAGACTAATGTTATGGTTATAAATTCATTAAGTTAGTGAGTTTTTTAGTTAATAAGCTTTAAAAATTTCTGAATTGACAATTTTATGTGTTATTAAGTAAACAGGAATCCTATGTATTTCATTCATCAATTTTTCTTATGATGCTAAAAAATTCCATAGTCTTTAAGATTACTTTAATTGTGAACATAACATAGTCTACCATTTATTTAACTTCTCAAATTACATTTAAAATATAATCCTTTTTCTTATTTTATTTAAAATTGCTCATAGTAAAATTTTTAAATTTAAATTCTAAAAAACTTTGAACTAAAAATATTGTTTCAATATTTAAAAAATTTGTTACTTTTTAATAATAAAATGAATATGTGTGAGTCTTTCCAATTCTTGTTAAATATAAACTAGTCTCGCAAATTGTTGCCAATTCTAAGGATAAGTTTTATAAGTATATTAAAATTAAATATTATAAGAGATTTATAAAATAATTGCAATCAAATGTAGATTATTTTTTTGCTGAAAAATCAATTAAATATTTTCGAACTCATTTTTTAAAAAAGAGTACAAATAAAATAATAAGGTTTTAAAATTCACTTTTTTATAAATATCAGAATTATTACAAAGACTTTATCTAAGAATACTTTTTATCACTTGGATGAATTGCTTAAGGGTAGGTATATTTCTTATTTCAACTTAATTTTTTAGATGTCATCCAAGATTATTTAGTTTAAATTCCTCCATCTCTTCTTTCTTTAATGAGTCCATTAACTTGGTTCATATAGCAATAACCTTCTATATCATGATTATTATCATTGTTGAAATAAAATTAAGTAATGGAACTTGAGTATTAGGTTATGTGTACATTGGAGGATGTTAATAAAAATGATGTTTCTCATATGCATTCACTAACTTTTTATATAATGCAAATAAAAGAGTTATACGAGATATTTATCAACTACTAAAAAATAGATAATTTTATAGGTATTTATCATCAGTTTGACAATGATTTTGTCAACAATTGTTTTAGTGGGCTCTAATTTTCTATCAAGTTGAAGCCACTTTGATACTTATTTGGACTATGCTGGTGAATTCAATATAAGCCTCTAACTGCTTCCAAATATTATGTTCTTAAGGTTATCATGATGTTGTTGTTGTGGTTGTTATTCTCATTATTGTTATAATAATTATTTTTTTTTTTTGTTGTTGTAGTTATTGTTGTTGATTTTACTGTGTTTTTGTTTTGTTTTGCGTGTAGTACAAAATTTTCTTCTAATGTAGGGGATGCCTAAGCTATCCCCATGTAACAACAACTTTAGAGTAACATTAGAAATAGTACTTATAAGGATTTTACCGGTGAGATTACAGTTTTAGCAAGCCAGTTTATAGGTTGATTCCCCTCCCTTGGAATGAAGCTCCAAATAATGTGAGTGTTAGAGATGATTGTTTTGATCCTCCCAATCCAATGTGTCAAGTACCAAAGAGTGTCTACTTGTCCATTAAATAAATACACCAACAAGAGTGAATCCAGCTCCATGTGTATTAGCTTCCAATTCAAGTTCTGTGTACATTAGTGATTTTAGTCTGTGTAAGCTTCTGTGTACACTCTGGATTTGATCCTCCCAATCTAGAGTGTCTACTTGTCCATTTAAATTATTAATAAGAGTTTCTCCAATCACTGATTTTACCTTTGTTTTTCCCCACCTCCTCCTCAAGTTGGATTTGTTTATTCTTGCCTTTCAATATATTAACTCTTAAGTATTTTAATGGAAGATCAGCCGCATAGAACCAAATAAAACCATGTGTCTATATTTTAATAGAACTGTTCACCTTATTACCAAAAAATAGCTGACATTTGTTCGCTTTGGATACAATCCCAGAGGTGTCTTCAAAATTGATAATAAATTTAGATAGTCTCTTGGAAGAAGATTTAATAGTATTAGTAAAAATTATCACATCATCTGCATATGCTAGATGACTTATCATGATTTTTTTTATTTTGTTTGTATTGAGTAATGTTATGATTAAATTATAAAGGGATAATCAATCTCGAAAAATAATTAAATGCAAGAATTTAAATAGTAGGGGAAAGATGATCTCTCTATTTTATACCTCTACTAATAGTAAATAAGTCATGAGTTTTTCCATTTAGAATACTTTGTAAAAATTGCCTTCTAACCACCTTGATAAAATTGTAAAAATCAGCATTGAACCCTCTGTCATGAAGCACAGCTAGGATAAAATCCCAACTAATTGTTTCATAAGCCTTCTTTAAATCTAACTTAAAAACTAAATTTCCACTCTTGTATCTTCTAACCAGGTCAGTGGCCAATTCTTGTGCAAGCAAGATGTTATCTGTTATGCATCTTCCTTGTATGAAAGCAGATTGATTGGAAGTAATCAAGATAGGTGTATGTGGTTGTAATCTAGCCACCATAAGTTTACTTATAACTTTGGAAATAGAAAAAGTCGAACATATAGGCCTGTAGTGTTCTCAGGTAGACTTCTTTTTGTGTTCAGGCACTAAATCTATTGTGGATGTAGCAAATACATATGGCCCTGCCACAAAAAAACCTTGTATAGCCTCAACCACCTCCTTTTTAATCATTCCCAACAAAATTTATAGAATTCAACATTAAATCCATCAAGACTCACAACTTTAGTACTATCAATTCCAGAGATCACCTTCTAAATTCTAATTATGTAGGTTTTTTTATTAAATTTAAGGATGTAGTGAAATCCATTTTGTCCTGCAGTAAACCTTCATCAGCATTCAGATTAATAGAAGCCTTTTTAAATAAGTGTTCAAAATAAGAAACCCCACTTTCATATATCTCATTCTAATCAACAAGCCAATCTCTATTTCCATCTTCAACCTTCAGAATAGTATTAATTCTCCAATTTTTATGCAAGCGTAGAAGTAGCTGACATGACTTGCAGTAGTGATAAAACCTTAACACACTCTAATTCTAAGCGCAGGGGTCTCACACAAGTGTACATGTCATAAAAATAATATCAAATTTTGAGTCCGAATATCGATCCCATTAGGAGTGAGGCAGTTAGACTTAAGAGAATTTTTAGCCTACTAAAATTAGTCTTAGCTTGGAAATAAAGTTGGTTTTAAGTTGTGCTAACTAAGTTTAAAGAATTACAAACTACTATTGAAGGTTTACTCATTCAAAAATCCTAAGAAATATATTTGAATTGGTGACGATCAAGATATAAGGCTACCTTATCTTGCAATAATATAAGTAGTGTGTTGGAAAATGAATACTTGAAATTGTAACTGTGGCTACCAAGTGCATAAAGAAGTTGGTTAAACTAGTTTTTATTCCATAACCCTTAATTTCAACAAAACAAAGAATATTTCCCTATCAATTTTCTTCTCTTTATAGTTTACTTTTTCTTCATACCATATAGTTCAACGTGAATATTCTAATCGTTCTTCCATAGCTCTCCCAAGTCATTATGGATCACAACATTTTTTAACTAATCACTTGGCTAGAATGAAAGGTAAATAAAACTCTGAAGAAAATTCATTACATTAAAGATTGAAAACTAATTTTAGAAGCATGTTACTATTCCTAAACAACTAACATAGTCATCACAAGAGAAAGGTTAAAATTTTAATCATAAAGTATGGATAAAACACCACAAAACATCTTTAACACAAAGCAAATCCACTAGGTAATTGTTCTTACAAAAGTATAATAAAAGAAATGCACAATATTTAGCTTCTTCCTTATTATAATGCTCTAAGAATGCTCTCTTAGACCCTTGTTGTTGTGCTAAATACTTTTGTCATAATACACCTCTCAAATCTCACCAAATTGCCTATGTAAAATCCTAATTCTTCCCTACAGCAAACACTTCATTTCTCTTCTTCTCCACAAAAAAATATCCCTCTTTTCTCTATAAAGCAATCCTTTTAATCTTTCAAATAACTCCCGACATCATGGGGAGAAACTGTTGAAACTTGCACCTAGGAGCCACTGGACTGGCGCCTAGGCGCTACTCGAGTATATATTGGAGCCTCAAGGATCTTAAGTTGCTTCATAGCAGGTCCAGTTTGCTCCATTTCTTCTCCACTTCATTTCACTTCTACTACTTGTTTTATCTGCAAGAAAAACATAAAAATAACCTTCCTTAAAGTGCAATTTTGTTCATAAGACTGTGTAAAATATAAGAAAAATTAAGCATGTTTTTCTACACATCAAAATTGTCAAACTTAAATGTTACTTGTCCTCAAATAACACTAGAAATTTAAAGACAAAATCTATTAATTTGAGGAAGTGCATTTAATTAAAATTATCAACAAACTTACATCAAGAAAACTCATAGTATAAATTTAAATTAACTTTAGCAAACAAGTCTAGCATTAGGGTAAAAGTAAACTTTTCATCTAACTAGGAAAACTTGATTTTCTATTCAATTCAAAAAGAACTTAAAAAATATTAACTACAACAACTTAAATTGTGGAGTAATAAATTTAAGCACACCATTTTAAAAAAAATTACAAATGGATTTTTATTACACCTATGTTTAGGAATGAGTAATGCTTCAACTTTAAAAGAATCTAGTGAAACCAATTTTTTGTTAGGCTTCTCATTAAGCTTCTCCCCACTCAATACTTTTATTTTTATCACTTTTTTTTTTTTTAATTTTAGGATATATATTTTAATCCTTAAAATTATTTTTAGGGGGATTATTATATCTGGATAGACCATTAAAGGTTTTGAATTCCACTGTGAACTTCATAAAGTGATGCCTACCACACTCCTTAACTTTAATATGTAAAAATTGAAACTATGACTGGAATAGAAACTTAATTTTTATGAACTATATATGTAAGGAGACCTAGTTAAATAATTATATAGCTCCTTACATAAATAACTAGTGAAATCATCTTTTAACATATTAAACTACAAGTTAACCTTGCACAACCTAGCCGCATTTACATAGAATTTAAAATAGAGATACCATGTTTTTCATTTCTTAAAATTACGATAATTTTAAATTGACAATACATACCTCAATTCCCTTAAAAACATTACAAATTAAGTGTATGCTATTGAAAAAAAAAAATATCTACTAAAAAAAACCACCCCCCCCCCCCCCCCAAATTAATTTTTAATATATTAAGCAGTGTAAATAATGGATTAGTAGGAAGAAAATAATGCATAAATACCTTCTACCACATTTGTTTATCTATCAATAAAATTAACAAACATAAGTTGGAAAGAACAAGTATGCAATAAGAGGTAAATTGTCACTAAATAGGGTAAGAAGAAAATAAAATGAAATTACACCAGAAAGATTTCACAATATTCCAATAGGTAGGTACACAGACTAGTCTAGAGAAATAACAAAAACTTAACTAGAGAGTACAATATCAACATAAGAAAAATAAACATATTGTCCAGTACATCGTTAACATATAAATGAAAATACATCAGCAAAAATATGAAAATAACATCTAACACATCCACACAAAAATAAGAATAAACTATCTCTCATCCTCTTTATCACCACATCTTCCTTCTCCACGTCCTCATTTCCAATAGAATCTCTTTCATTTAACTGTTGGATGCTTGTAGATATTTTTGTAAATTTATTTAGGTCAAGATAACATCTTTACTATTGGCTTATGTGTTGTCAATTCAGGTACTACTGCCCAATAAAGCATACACCATTGACAGTTCAACAAAAAGATCATCCACAAGCTCCTTAAATAGTTGGTTTATTAAACCAACATTATGGGAGAATAGAATCGAAAATAGGTAGCAAAGAACTGAGATGGACCAATCCTATGTCCAAACTCAACATGTATCCAATAAATCCTTAAGTTAGATTGAGAATTAAGATGTTAAAAACATAGTTCATCCGTTTACTTCCAGATAACATACTAAAGTCCAATCACAATGAGTAGAATAAGGATTCACCTTCCTTAATCCATAAAATTCCAATCAAAGCACTCACAAACCTAAATATCAACACATAAATACCAACAATCCTCGCCACACCAAACAGTAAACACAACACACTAATCACAAATACAAACTTGGGTTGCCTCCCAATAAATGATTGGTTTAACATAATCAACCCAACGAATCTATATTTCTACTCAGGTTAGCCTAACATCAAACCACATTTATCAATGGTCTCTCTCCCCCTAAGTAGGGTTTAAATATCTATTCATATACTTTACCTACCATTTCTTGGATCTTTAATATTAATTGCACCAAAAGATAAATTTTAACTACAATAAATGGACTAAAACACCTGGACTTAAATTTTCTAGGAAAAAAATACAATCTTGTATTATATAGGTAAACCTCCCAGAGTTAAAATATTTCCTAAGAATCTTTTGATCGTGCCACTTTTTCATTTTCACTTTATAAATCCTAGCATTTTTATAAGATTTTTGTCTAATTTCCTTAAGTTTATTTAACTATAATAATCTTTTCTCACCAACTTCTTTCACATTATAATAATTTCTATAATAGGCCAATATGCTTTATGTTCTAATTCCACTTGTAAATGACATGCTTTGCCAAGTATGAGCCTATATAGAGATATTTGTTATAAGTGTATAATGCATCATTTAGTCTCAAGGACCAATCTTTCCTAATAGGATTGAAAGTTTTTTCTAAAATCCTTTTGATTTTCTTATTAGATACTTATGCTAAACCACTCATTGTGGAAGATATGTTGTGGCAATCTTATGCTTAATTCCATACATAGTAACTAATGTCTCAATTTTCTATTCCTAAAGTGACTCCCCCTATCACTAATAATCACTCTAGGCATACCAAATATGCTAAAGATATTCTTCTTTAAGATTTTAGCTACACTTTGAGCATCACAATTTGGAAGAGTCGCTGCCTAAATCTCAGAATATATAAATTTCTTGAAGTTGGTAAAAAGGGACCCATAAATTTTAAACCATAAATATCAAAAATCTCTCAATCTCTAAAGTAAAATTTAGGTGCATTTCATCATGCTTAGAAATATTGTCTACTCTTTAGCATTTATCACAAGTTTTTATATATAAATTTGCATATTTAAATAGAGTGGGACAGTAAAATCTAGATTGCAAAATATCCTTTAATTTCTCCTCTTACAAATGAGTCCAATCTGAGGACATGATAAATAGTATTGTAGATGACTTCCCCAATTAAGCATATTTTAAGTACGTGTGAAGCACCTTCATCTCACGTTCAAGGGGTTCCTCAATAGAAGGAATAATAGGTTTAGTAATTTTTGTCCTATCTAGAATGTCAAACCTCTCTTGAACAAATTTTGAATTATCAACAATAAATTTGGCTGATTCATCCTGAAAGTTTGTAACTTCCTCATCATCCAACTTTGAATCTACTGGTCTATCTTCAAAATTTTATCGGAAATGGCTACTACACAAATAATCAATTAATTTTTTCTAAAAGCATGCATCTTCATTCCCTTTAGAAGGATACTTCATAGATATCAAGACATTGAATGTAACATCCTGATCATTTATCCTCACAGTTAATTCACATTTTTGCACATCTATCTTAGCTCTTCTAATAGCTAGGAAAGATCTACCTAAAATGATTAGAATTTCTTTATCTTGATCTTAAACTAATATAATGAACTAAAAAGAGAATATAAACTTATCCACATGAAGGTCTCAAATGATAAAGTACTAGAATCAACCATTCTCCAAATTAATTTTTTTGAATTATAGGAGGTATTTGAGGTTGGTTCATTCCAAAATAGTCTAGCTTCCTAGAAATGTCTGCTATGTGGGAAGTTAGAATTGAAAGCACATTATTATCATGTACATTAGCTACCTTCCTAGGGTTTACTCTTTCAAAGGGCCACTGGAAATTATTATTGGCCATCTCCTTAATCAGAGAAAGCCTCATCAAATGGCTTGGACACGAGTGAAACACCAAAAATAACATCTATAATATGTCTAAGGGATCCTACTAAAAACTTATAGAAAATCTGGTTAATTAACCAATCAGGCAGTGCATGATGTGGCCACTTTTGAAAAAGTTCCTTAAATCATTATCAAGCCTTATTTGTAGACTCGCCTTTTAATGAGAAAAATGAAGTAATATCATCCCTAGGTTTAACAACTTTTAAAGGTGAGAAACACTTAGCCAGAAACTTTTGGGCTAATTAAACCATATTTTGGCTTTCTCCATTAAGGAAAAGGGAAAGA
>NW_018251190.1:14705-17169 GCF_001263595.1 Phalaenopsis equestris | reverse complement strand
GGAAAGAGCCTAATCCTAACAGCATTGTTTGACACTCCATTATAGCAAAATGAAGCGCAAAGTTCTAAGAGACTTGCGAAATGTAAATTTTTGGTTTATCAAACGGGGTTCCCCCAAATTGGTTGTTCTGCATCATTTGGATAATATCAAGCTTAAGTTCAAATGTGTTAGCGTCTACAGCAGGAGTTTGAATACATAAATGCATTTTATATGTCATAGGTTTAGCGTAATCCCTTGATGGTCTATGCAAGTTATGATGATCATTAATATATTCTTGAGTATCTACATTGATTTGTTGATTATTCGCCATTTCTTTTACAAGTTTATGAAGTCTTTTCTATTTTCTAATTTTCTTAATAGTTCTCCTATGTTGTGAATCATAGGGTTCAAGTCCTATATGTCCTGCACTATGCATTTACAAACTAAATGTTCAACTTATAAGTCATCACATAACATGCAAATAAAAATATTTTTAAAAATTTCTCTTTTTCCAAAAAAAAAAACAAACAATTACACATTAATAGTACAATACAAATTTTTGACTCAGGTTTAATTGATTCAACTAAAAATCTCTTAGGTTTACTAAACCATCGCTCCCCGGCAACGACACCAAAAACTTGTCATTACCACGACTTACAGCAGTGCTGAAATCCTCACACACCCCCTAATTCTAAGTACAAGTGTATGTGTCTTACCGGTAATATCAAATTTTGAGTCTGGAATATTTATCCCTCTAGGAGTGAGGCAGTTATACTTAAGAGAAGTTTTAGCCTACTAAATTTAGTCTTAGCTTGGAACTAAAGTTGATTTTAAGTTGTGTTATCTAATTCTATAGAACTACAAACTACTATTAAAGGATTTGTCCTACAAAAATCTTGCTTAATATATTTGAATTTGTGATGATCAAGATATAAAGCTACCCTCCCTTTTAATGATATAAGTAGTGTGGAAAAATCAATACTTTAAATTGTAACTATGGCTAGTGAAAATTATGAGCAACTCTCTTATTTACCCTCTCCTGAGTGCATGAAGAATTTTAATTAAACTAGTTTTAATTCCTTAAACCCCAAGTCAAACCCATCACTGATTATTTCCCTATCTATTTTCATCTCCCTATAGTTTACTTTAGCTTCATACCCTATAGTTTAACATGAATATTCTAATCGTTCTTTGATAGCTCTCCTGAGTCATTATTGGTTGCTACGTATTTTAACTAATCACTTGGCTAGAATAAAAATTAATGGAAGTTTTTAAGAATACTCGTCAAATTAAAGATTGAAAACCAATTTTAACAGCATTTTACTATTCCTACACAACTAAATTAATCATCACAAGAGAAAGGTGATAAGACTACTGATACACCAAAAATATATGCATTTTTAGACCCATATTTTATACTTATTTTTGGTGATATTGCACTTTAATGGAAGGTATTTTTATTTTATTTTATTGTAGGTTGTTGATTTTTAGCAATTGAAGCAAAAAAAATGAAATTTGGAATCAAAATGGAGAATTTAAAAAATGCTTAGTACCGAGGGCACCAGATTGGGCGCCAACGGCGCCGTTTTACAGAGAAGACAGATTAATTTAATGGTCTTTGGCGCCAACGTCGCCAATGTTAGTGCACGCCTTATTTTCTAGAATATTTGATGAGTTTGGACGTTTTTTGAAGAATTTTTGGATGCACCTATTGGGGAACTAACCCTGGGCTTTATTTAGAGCATTTAAGAGAAAAAATATAAACAACACCCCCCCCCCCCCTCGCACCATTTTGCATTCTTCCACTCAATCAGTTTTCCTCTTCACACGCCTACATTCCACACCATTAGTTAGTTATTGTCTTAATAGTTTTGATTTTTTATGTTGAGTAAGTGTGAGTTCCTCTCTAAGAAGTGTTGGAGAGGAAGAGAAGTGAGAGATTTCTTCTTTATACATTTTCTAAGAGAGGCTGCAAAGGACTTGTAGCTGCAAGGGACTTGTATTGAGAAAGAGTTTTAGATAAGTGTTGTTTGTTTATTATTGTTGTATGAACTTTTTTTTTATTTATGAAATTTGTGTTTTGTTATATATTTTTCATGAAGTCTGAGTAGATTCATTTATCTTTCTCCCTACTCTGAGATATGGTGAAAAGAAGATATAATTTGGATGTGCAATTTTTAAAATTTAAAATAAAATGTGATGGTTTTTCAAATCCGCTCTTAATTTACTTTTTGATCTGACCAATTGAATTGTTAAAATATGTTGTGAAACATACAATCTGAGAAATGGAGTATGGGTTCTATAACAGAGTGAGAATCACATTTTGATTTCATGAAGGAGAATTTTGTTCATGGAATTAAGTACAAATAAATAAGGAAATATACTTTCTTGGGTGTAGAATTGGAGATATTTTTAAGGTGACAGACTAAAATCCCAAATTTGATCTTAGTGTTTAAAAACTAAAGTGTTTAAAAACTAAAGCGAC
>NW_018251190.1:9480-14579 GCF_001263595.1 Phalaenopsis equestris | reverse complement strand
GATAGAGAATTAAAATTGCTCCTATTTGGCACAATACAAATCTAAATCATTTATCTCATCTCATTTCACCAAAAACTCATTGTAGTGAGAAAAATGCTTTTTCATATTAAAAAACTTCATCACATAAACATAGTTTAGTAGTTACTATTTTTAAAATTCTGCATTTAAGTTCTGTTAGTTGTTAATAATTTAGTTTTGTTAGTACCTTACACTTTTAAAATTAGTGACAGTAATTTCATTTGATTTCTACGCATTTCCTTATTAATTTATCATTTCAAATTTAAACCTTCCCTGTGAGAATAATATTTAGGACTGAAACAGAAAGTATTATATTACTTGATAACGATAAGATAGCGATACGTATACTTGCATAGAATACCAACATTAAGAGCTTAACATTATTATTACTAAAATACCACGTCAAGTTTTTGGCGTTGTTGTAAAGAGGAGTCAACTTTATAAATTTTACACAACTATATTCAACCGGGACCAAGTTTTTGGCGTTGTTGCCCAAGAAAGTAACAGTAAATTAAATTAAATAGAATATTGGATTTGAAGGTTAAGTACCTTACGATTCAGAATTAGAACTTACTATTAGAAAAATTCAAAAACAACAAAAAGAAATTGAAATTTGAACGTAATGGCGAATAACTTAGATGATCAAATAAATGAAAATTGATGAAAACCTTTAAAAGATTATGCTAATCCAACAGCAGATGAACTTAAATTAACTATTTAAAATATTTATGTTGCTGCTAATTCATTTGAACTTAAACCTGCTATTATCCAAATAGTACAAAATAATCAATTTGGAGGAACACCAACTGAAGATCCTAACTTACATTTTGCTAGTTTTCTTGAAATTTTTGCTAGTTTTAAATATGACGGAGTGTCTAATGATGTTGTTAGGCATAGACTTTCTTCTTTTTCATTAAGGGATAAAGCTAAAGCTTGGTTAAACTCATTAGCACTTGGATCTAAAAGAACTTGGGGAGAAATATCACAAAAAATTTTGGCTAAATATTTTCAACCCTCGAAAACCTCCAGGCATAGAAATGATATTACATCTTTTTGTCAGTTTGAAGGGGAATCAATTTATGAAGCCTGGGAAAGATTTAAGGATCTCCTTAGAAAATGTCCGCACCATGCTTTACCAGATTGGTTAATAATTTAAACTTTTTACATTGGATTAGTAGGATCACTTAGATCTACTATAAATGCTGTTGCAGGTGGATCTTTAATGTCAAAACTTTTTGATGAAGCACACTCTTTAATAGAAGAAATGGCTACTAACAATTTTCAATGGCCCTCTAAATGAGTAAATCCTAAGAGAATAGCTAGTATTCATGAATCTAATGCATTATCTATTTTAACATCTCAAATTGCTGTTATATCAAAGAAAACTGATCAAATTGGAGTGAACTATTCTTAAATGCCACCAATATTAGAGGAAAATTCACTATGACAGATAATTGATACTCAATCATCTTATGAAACTTTAAATGTTATTAATAATCAAAATAACAATCCCTATTCTAACTATTTCAATCCTAGATGAAAAAGTCACCCTAATTTTAGTTGGAATAATTATAAAAATTCAATGTACCCCTCAGAAAATTTAAATAATCAAGGAAATCCTAATTATCGACCTTATTATCCCCTTAGATTTAACTCTAACCCTACAAGTTAAGGAAAGAAGTTAACAATGGAAAAGCTAATGTTGAATATGGGAAATTAAATACAAAGTCAAGGGGTTGCTATTAGAAATATTGAAAATCAATTAGGACATATTGCTACTGCACTTAGTAACACTGCACTTAGTAACAACTGCACTTAGTAACAAACCTTCAGAAAATCTTCCGAGTACTATGGAAGTTAATCCTAAAGATCAAAATAAAGAGCAAATTAACGCAATTCAATTATGAAGTGGAAAAAAAATTGAAACAAGAATCCAAAGAGAAACTGAAGTTGATGAGAAGAAGGAAGAGATGGAAAGTGACTATAATGAAAATGAACAAACACAAGTTCCTTTAGAAAAATAATTACCTCCTTTTCCTCAACGGCTAAAGAAGAAGAACAAAGATAAACAATTTAAAAAAAAAATTGAAAAACTTTAAAAAGTTAAAGATAAACATTCCTTTCACTGAGGCTTTGGAACAAATGCCAAGTTATGTGAAATTTATGAAAGATATATTAAACAAGAAAAGGAAGTTTGCATATCATGAGACTGTTGCACTTAGTGAAGAGTGTAGCACTATTATATAAAAAAAGCTTCCTAAAAACTTAAAAGATCCTGGTAGTTTTACTATTCCTTGTTCAATTGGTGAAAAGTTTTATGGTAATGTCTTACGTGATTTAGGAGCGAGTATCAATCTTATCCCTCTATCAATTTTTAAATGTTTAGATTTAGGAGAGATTTCCCCAACTAATGTAACTCTTCAGTTAGCTGGTCAATCAATAACTTATCCTAAAGGAGTTATAGAAGATGTATTAGTAAAAGTGGATAAATTTCTTTTCTCTATAGACTTTATAGTATTAGATATGGAGGAAGATAAAGAGATTCCTATTATTATGGGGATATCATTTCTTGCAACAGAAAGAGCTATGATAGATGTATAAAAAAGAGAATTAATAATGAAAGTTAAGGATCAAGAAGTAACATTTAATATTGCAAAAGCTATGAAATATCCTTCAATAGAAAAAGACAATGAATGTTTTGGGATGTAAGTCACTGATTATCTAAGTAATGAGCGATTTAAGAAAGAGTTTGAAGAAAAATTAAAGCAAGGAAAATTTATTGAGAATGAGGATTAAATAAAAGAAGAAAATTTAGATTATATTCAGGACAAGTTTGAAACTTTAGATTTCTTGGAAAATGATAAGAAAAATCTTATTCCCTCAAATATTAAACCACCTGAACTTGAACTGAAAGTGTTACCTACTCATTTAAAATATATATTTTTTTAGGAGATTCATCACATTGCCCATTATTGTATCTTCTGAGTTAACTGAAATTCAAGAATGAAATTCAAAAATAAAAAATAATAGAAATTTTAAAAAAATATAAAAAGGCTTTTGGATGGACTTTAGTAGATAATAAAGGAATTAGTCCTTCAATTTGTATGCACAAAATTCTATTAGATGAACAATATCGACTGAAAGCTAATCTTGAGAGGAGATTAAACCCAATAATGAAAGAAATTGTTAGAAAAGAAATTTTAAAATGATTAGATGCTGAAATTATATATCCTATTTCAGACAGTGCTTGGGTATGCCCAATTTACTGTGTTCCAAAGAAAGAAGGAGTGTCCATTAAAGTAAATGAGAAAAATGAATTAATTCCAATAATACAAGTTACTGGTTGTATAATACATGTTGCTGGTTGTAAATTTGTATAGACTATAGAAAATTAAACCTGGTCATTAGGAAAAATCACTTTCCTTTACCCTTTCTAGACCAAATGTTGGATAGATTGGCTGGAAACAAATATTACTGCTTTTTAGATGGATATACCAGTTATCATCAAATTCCAATTGCTCTTCAGGATCAAGATAAAACAACATTTACAAGACCTTATGGAACATTTGATTTTTATATATTGTCTTTTGGAATACACAATGCACCTGCGACATTTAAAAGATGTATGTTATCAATATTTAGTAATTTGATTGAACATGGAATGAAAATATTTATGGATGATTTTTCTATTTTTGGGACTTCATTTCAATTATGTTCAAATAATTTAGAAAAATTTCTAGAATTATGTGAAAAAATCAACCTAATACTAAATTGGGAAAAATATTAATTTATGGTTGCAAGAAAAATTGTACCTGGGCTTAAAATTTCAGAAAATGGCATGGAAATAGATCCTACAAAAATTCAAGTTATTAAAAAATTACCACCACCGACTATGGTCAGAGGGGTAAGAAGTTTTCTAGGACATGTTGGTTTCTACAGGCGTTATATAAAAAAATTTTGAAAAATAACTATGTCATTATGTCAACTTTTAGAAAAAAGATACAAAATTTGATTTTAATGAGGACTGCATAAAAGCATTTGAACTATTGAAAGATAAATTAACCACTGCACTTATAATAGTCCCACTTGATTGGAAAACCTATTTGAAATAATGTGTGATGCTAGTGATTGCTATAGAAGTTGTTTTAGGACAAAGGCACATCAAAGTTTTTAAAGTTGTATACTATGCTAGTAAAACTCTAAATGATGCTCAAATTAACTACACTACTACTGAAAGAGAGTTATTAGCTATTGTTTATGCCTTTAAAAAATTTAGACCTTACTTGATTGGAAGTAAATGTATAGTGCATGCACATCATTCTACTATTAAATACTTGATGCAAAAGAAGGATGTTAAACCAAGATTAATTAGATGGATACTTCTTTTACAAGAGTTTGACTTTACTGTAGTTGATAGAAAGGGAAATGATAATCAAATAGCTGATCATTTTTCTAGTTTAGAAAAAGAAATATTAACTAATTTTGTAAATGAAATTTTAGAAAATTTCCCTGATGAACAAGTATATAGTATTGATGAAATAGATGCACCATGATATACCAATATAGTAAAATACATTGTAAAGGATATTCTACAACCTGATATTAAAAATAAAAAATTAAAGAAATTCTATTTTTGGTATGACCCATATTTTTATAAACAATATAAAGATCTAATTATTAGAAGGTGTTTGCCTTATGAAGAAACTCAACAAATAATTGAAAGATGTCATGATTCTGAATTTGGAGGACATTTTGGAATAAAGAGAACTACATATAAAATTTTGTAAGTTAGATTTTATTGGCCTACTCTTTTCGAGATGTTAATGAATATTTTAAGACATTCAATCGATGTCAGCGAATAGGAAATAATTCTAAGAGAAATGAAATGCCTCTAAATTACCCATTGGAAGTTGAAATTTTTGATGTGTGGGGATTAGATTTTATGGGACCATTTATGCCTTCATTTGGAAACTTATATATATTACTTGTTGTTGATTATATGTCCAAATGGATTAAAGCTATTGCTGTACCCAGATGTGATGCTCGGAGTTTTTCTAAATTTTTAATTAAAAATATTTTTA
>NW_018251190.1:7928-8806 GCF_001263595.1 Phalaenopsis equestris | reverse complement strand
AGAAATGGACTAGAGACTTTGACCCAACTAAGGAGCCTCCTGTGGTCCCAATTTGGTTTAAGCTACCTGGTCTTCTATTACCTTACTTCAAGCTTAATGCACTTTTTAACATAGGGAGAGCACTTGGTACTCCCCTCAAGGTTGATGCTCCTACATTCAATATGGCAAGACCTGCACTTGCTAGAATTCAGGTGGAAAGAGACATTACTCTCCCTGAGATAAAAAGGATATGGATTGGTTCTGATCAAGAGGGGTTTTGTCAAGATATAATTGCTGAACAAAAGCCTTTTCACTGCCAACACTGTAAAATGTTTGGTCACACTGTTGAGAAATGCTATAGGCTCCACCCTCCTACAAAAAAACTCTCTATGAATCCAAGGGTAGCTAGTCAGGTTTCTAATCAGGGAAAAAGAAATCATACCACTATTATTAATCACAGGGAGACTGTCAGGCAAACCAGTAAAACTTCTTCTGATAAGAACACTAATCTTCCTGCTACTTTCCCCTCTGGTGATCCATTAGGGGAATTATTTGAACCCCACAACAACTTGGAATCTTCTACAGGTTGTATGGTGAGGGTTGAACCTAATGAAGTCAGAATTATTACCCCTCCCTCCCCCACACTTGCTGAAAAAGGGAAATGTATTTTGGAAAATCCTTTGTTCACTGAGGCTGATACTGATGAAGCTGCTGTGGTTGAAGTGCAGCAGGATTTGGGAGCTGATAGGCAAAGTCAGAAAACAAGGAAAATGAATGTGATGAAAAGTTCCCCAATTAATAAGGCTACTCCTAGCATTGCTGAGGCTGATATCATGGATTTGCAACAGACCATGGAAGAAGATTGGCAAATTCAAAAAACCAGGAAAAAGAAAAAGCAG
>NW_018251190.1:5529-6669 GCF_001263595.1 Phalaenopsis equestris | reverse complement strand
ATGAAATTGCTGATGATGCAGTCCAACATTTCCATAAGTTGTTCACCAATGATCTGGATTTCAGAAATCCTATTGAAACTGAGATGTTCTCTAGCTGTCAGCATTATGTTCAAAATTTAAATCTCAATAGTACCCCTTTGGAAGATGAGATTAAACAAGCCTTAGATTCTATTGATGGCCTCAAAACTGCTGGACCTGATGGCTACACATCTACCTTTCATAAAGCCTCATGGGATAAGACTAAACAAGACATTATCCTTGTTGTCCAAAACTTCTTCCTTGGTGTGCATTTCAGTGCCTCCACCATCAGTCTGATACCTAAGAATCAAAATAGGAAAACTTGGGGGGATTACAGGCCAATCAGCCTAACTAATGTGATCTCCAAAATAATCAGCAAAATCATTGTGTTTAGGCTACAACCCCACCTTCAACATCTCATTAGTGACAACAAAGTGGCTTTTATTAA
Organism: Phalaenopsis equestris; assembly: GCF_001263595.1. Lineage (NCBI taxonomy): Eukaryota > Viridiplantae > Streptophyta > Magnoliopsida > Asparagales > Orchidaceae > Phalaenopsis > Phalaenopsis equestris. The sequence continues at coordinate 6,203 of NW_018251190.1, read as the reverse complement.
AGGGAGGAATATTACTGACAACATCCTTCTTGCACAGGAACTCCTGCTAGATCTTGACAGAAATTGTAGAGGAGGAAATGTTATTTTCAAACTGGACATAAGCAAAGCCTATGATACCATTAATTGGGAATTCATCCTTGATACTCTTTCTGCTGGAGGCTTCAATGAAAAATTTATTAATTTGATACACAGATGGCTTAAATGTAATGCACATTCAATTTTGATCAATGGTAAGTTTCATGGCTTCTTCAATGCTACCAGGGGGATCAAGCAGGGAGACCCCTTGTCTCCAACCATTTTTATACTTGCTCTGGACTACCTTTCAAGACAATTGAATATGCTGGTTTCTAATTCACCTCATCTAGTTTTCCATCATAGGTCTAATATCCTTATAAGCCATTTAGATTATGTTGATGACATTATTATTTTCTCCAATGCTGCCAAGAATTCTGTCAGGAGGGTATATAATTGCCTTCTCCACTTCCAGCATACTTCAGGTATGGCACTCAACAAACAAAAATGTCAATTTATTATTAATAAAAACTCCTCACCTTAGCTCAAGCACTGGATCTCTGAATACATTGGATTCTGCTATACCAACCTCCCTATTAAATACCTTGGAATACATCTACTCAAAGGCAGAACTAGACAAATACATTTCCAAGATGTCATTG
>NW_018251190.1:0-2381 GCF_001263595.1 Phalaenopsis equestris | reverse complement strand
TTATAAATTGGATTGGTCTGCTAGATTAGATACTGCATTATAGGCATACAAAACTACTTATAAGTCTCCCATAGGAATGTCCCCATACAAATTTATTTTTGGAAAAACATGCCACTTACCAGTAGAATTGGAGCATAAAGCATTTTGGGCTATTAAAGAATTTAATTTTAATCTAAAAAATGCTAGTGAGAAAAGATTATTATAACTCAATGAACTTGAGGAAATTAGAAATAAAGCATATGACAATGCAAAAATTTATAAAGAGAAAATGAAATGTGGCATGATCGAAAGATTATTAAGAAGAAGTTTGAACCTGGGCAAGAAGTTCTATTATATAATACAAGATTGAGATTATTTCCAGGAAAACTGAAATCCATATGGTTATGACCATTTAAAGTAATTAAAGTCTATCATTATAGAACTGTTGTTATTAAGGATCCTAAATCTTGAAAAATATTTAAAGTTAATGGGCATCAATTGAAACATTATTATGAAGGAGACATACAAAAATTTAAAGATGTTTTAATGTTAAGTCAACCCTACAAAACAAATGGTATGTTGGGTTGACGACATTAAACCAAGTGCTTTGTGGGAGGCAACCCATATATAAATCTATCTATTTATATATATTATTGTTTTGTCTAATAAGTGTATTTATATTTTAAGAAATAATAGTATTTTTAAGTCCTACACAATTATATATATCATAAATTAAGACAAATATTGGTATTGGAGGAAAATTTGGAATCAAATTGTACAAAAAAGGTTATAGACATGAATTTTGCCTCTGACGTCGACGGCGCCTGCCTATCGGACAATGGTGCCGACAGCGCCATCGGGAGCGCAAACGGCGTCCCGAGCAGTTTTCTACGTGTAGAATGGTTTCGGTGGACTTTGGCTGGATTTCGCTCTTCAATAACCTCCGAGAGGTGTTTTTAAAGTCCTAAAAACTGCCTTGGACATCCAGAAACTTCCTAATTTCAAATTTCATGGCTTCCAATTCTAGAAATACTTCAAGGTATGGAGTGTTTAATAAAATAAAGTTTATCAGTTTTGACGCGCAAAGATTATACTGAAAAGTCATCACAAAGAAGAGAATTATCAAAGAGAGAGGCTTTGTCAACCATGGATTGAGTCATCTAAGTTCACAGATTGAGAAAATCATTGTGCAGAGGCATTGGGATGCTCTGTGCTACACTACCGCTGCAGTTGTAGTACCCATAGTCAAGGAGTTTTATGCTAACTTACATGGAATTACACAAGGAGTTGTCTTCATTCAAGGTAAGGCTGTACCAATTACTCCGGCTCGGATTAATGATTTGTATATGATATAAAAAGTTCCAATCTATCATTATACAAATTTTATCCCAACAAGAGATATGATGCAGGAAGTATATAATTTTTTGATAGATGAAAATGATAATTGGGAAATCAGAGATGAGGGATACGTTAGTTTCTCTACTTCGTTGTTTAATCCAATTTCAAAAAAATGGCATTTCTTCATATCTACATAATTACTCCTGACCATGAAAATTAGTAGAGTTACAAAAGAAAGTGTCATTTTAAACTATTGCATTCAAATGGAGAAACTCTTTGATGTGGGGTCAATTATTTTAAAATTTGTTATGGGTACTATTATGAATGGGCCAATATATGGACTTGAGCATCCTTCTACAGTTTTCCTACTTTACAGTCAATCTCAAGTTCCATATGAAGGCTAAGAAAAAGTTTTATTACCTTGGGAGCCCACGATTCCTATTGACGGAAATTATATAGGGAATGGAAATGAAGAATTATATGTTATTTTGGATCATTCATCACATGCTTCAACACCTTTGATGCCACCAGCAATTGGAAGTTCAATATCTTTGGAGAAGAGAATGAAGAAAATAGAAAGAGAACTTTAGAGTATTACCAATGATATAATGAATGCAATAGAAAATCTTAACTACCTTTTTTATCACCTAGATTGGAGAGTGAAGGAGAACTTTAATCATATTGGAACAGTTGAAGCAGGATTGGTACAGATGTTCAAGAAAAATGGATGGATGGATGGATAGAAAAATGGATGGATCAATGAAAATTTGACTGATCAATTCCAGTACCGACCCATCTACAATTCGTATGTCCATTACCAGTATATGGGAGATATTAGAGGAGGAGAAAACACTGATGAAGAGGCAGAATAATTGAAGAAGTTGGACTTTTTACTAGTTTAAAATACTTATGTTTTTAAGCTAATTGTGTGGATTTGATTTAATTTACTCTGCTTTGGAACTATATTTGTGTGTATAGTTTTGTGTTAGCGTTCCAGTGTTGTGGCTTGATTTCGACGATGAATTATAGTTTAGTTTGCTTTAAGGATGTGAAAGTGTGATTAT
>NW_018251189.1:85412-85718 GCF_001263595.1 Phalaenopsis equestris | reverse complement strand
ACAACGAAGAGCTTGGAGCTTACATGATGGGCAGCGCAGCCATCTTCAGTAGCAGGAGAATCTACAACAACACATCCTTTCTTAGCTTTAAACAACAAAGCCATAGAAATTCGAGGTTGTTTGCCTAGTGCAACATAAATCCTCAAACACATCTTTTAGGCATTTGTACAATCCTGTTGTACAATCTAAGCCCTAACTCGCCTTAGGATTCCGAGGTAGTCGTTTGTCACGACTTAAATCCTCACATCTTCAAGGTTATTTGTGCTGATTGCTTCACACAAATATAAATCCTAATAAATAAAAAAT
>NW_018251189.1:81918-82508 GCF_001263595.1 Phalaenopsis equestris | reverse complement strand
GTTTTTGATCCTCTATTCTTTTCAAGAAAAATTGCAATTTGTTATATTAAAGTCACTTAGGAAATTCATATGAAAAAGAACTTCATAAAACTTTATTAATAATTAAGTTAATATTCAAATCAAAAGTTTAGAAAAATGTGTCCAGGTCTTTTTCCTTAAGTTGATTCAAGTGAAGCTAATTTTTAATTAGGCATCTCCTCAAGCTTCTCCCCATATTTTTTTTTCTTTTTCTTTTCTTTTCAGGATCATTTTTTATCCACTTTTTCTTTTCCTTCTTTTCTTTTTCTCTTTTTTTGTTATATGTCAGGATTACTATATCTGGATAGCCTTTAATGATTTTGAACTTCACTATCCTCTTCTTAAACTTAAAAATTTTTTACATTTTTTCACTTTATTTTTATAAACTTAAAGATTTCATAAAGTTTATTTCTTTTCTTTTTACATGAATCTTTTAAGATTTTTAATACGTCAAAAAATACAAATTTCCTTTACTAAAAATAGAAAAACATAGTTTTATTGTCTTTTACCAAATATCTTAGCCCCTAAAATTAACCTTTATTATTAAAAATTTTTACTTAAATTTACTATAT
>NW_018251189.1:78944-81863 GCF_001263595.1 Phalaenopsis equestris | reverse complement strand
ATGTTAAATTTAAAATTTTGAAAATATAATTAAGTGAGGACAAATAAAATTAAGTTTTTTCTCTCTTTCTAAAAATGATTTTTCTTCCTCTCCCCCCCAAACTTAAATTTTTAAATGATTTTTTCATGAAGAGCTTTAAAAATGAAAGGTAAAAGAAAGAATTAAATAAATAAATAAAATTTATACCCGTTGGAGATTCTGATTTTTTGAACATAAATTTTAAAAATACTGCAGGTGGTAAAATGAAAACTACAAGGCTAAAAATATTAAATTGCACATAATACATATAAAATTTGCTAAGAAAGAGCTAATCACAAAACAGAACAAAGTGCTGAAAATAACAACAAAACTAAACTAAATTCTAAAATTGAAAACAGTCTTCCACATTACAGTTTCACATAACACAACAAATAAAGTATAAACAACATTAGAACATAAACAATACAATCACACAGTAAAAACACAAACAAATAAACAAAAAGATCACTAGTCAATATCATCTTTGTCTTCATCTACATCCAACTTCTGCTGCTGATATGGAGTAAACACAAGGTGAATAGGGAACTTAACTGAATGTTCTCCCCTCAGGTATCTAACTAAAGCATCATCATAAGCAGCATCATACTCAATTTTTTGCTGAATAAAATCATCAGTGTGAGCATTTTTGGCTTCTATATTATGCATCCTATAATCCATCCTCAAAATATCTCTCTATTGTATCATCATCTGTTCAAAAAGTTCTCTGTTGATGGGGTCACTAGAAGTAGGTCCATGAGAGGTAGAAGGAATATCCCTAGAAGTAGAAGGAATATCTTTATCCTTTCTGGCAGATCTCCAGTCAACATGAGATTCATGTCTTGATGTTTGCAGGCCCAATAGGTCTCTCAGGCTGAATCCTCTCCTCATCAGGTCTAAAATCAACTCCTGCCTGCTCACAAAGTGTATAAATAAGACCAGGGTGTGCCAATCCACCAGAAGTCTCTCTCAGAGCAATAGAACGAGTTTTCATAGAAATAATATAGCCCATATTTATGTCCATAACTTACTGAATATAGTAGTTCAGGATGGCTCTATCTTTGGTCACCTCACTATGATGGTTCGTCGGAATCATTCTTTCAGAAATAAAATAATGTCAGGCCTTAGATACTACATTTAAACTAGTACGGGGTAAGTTAACTTTAACTCCATTTTTTCTTTTTCAAGCACCTTTCTCACTAGTCTGAAAAGAAATAACTTCATCTAAAGCTTGATCTGTAACATAAAAAGAATGAGGCATCTATACACATCTTTTACAAAATAAAACTCATTTATTATCTTTTGAGTAAATTCTACCCTTTTTCCACAAACAAATACATAATCATCAGAATCTTTAGGAAGGTTGGCAAAAAATTCCATTATAATCCTAGCCATCGCACCGACGGTAAATTAACAGCAGAAGTTTTCTCATTGCCGAGCAATAATCAAACGTTCAACTTCTCCTCCTAGATTTTTAAAACCTTGGTCCTGAATTACTTTCTTATTTTCACAAATGCTATGAAATTAAGCTCTGGATCTAAAGCTAACAAATTTCTGCTCGTCATATTCTACTTTCCTTTTGCTCAATCTAGGTGCCATAGGAAATCTAAAAAATTTTGAAAAATCTGAATAAATTCTAAAGTTTGAAAAATCAAAATGTAAAACATTTTAAACTTCAAATCACTATATAAGAGTTCATCACCAAAGATTTTTCTCAAAAATTTCTCAAAAAAAATTATTTATATTTTCGGATCCATCCAATTTGAGATAAATCCTTGGTGAAAATAAAAAAAAATTTGTTTAAAGTGTAGCTCTTACCTAGAGAAGATGAAATCTGAAGTCCTTTAGCCTCTAAATTGCCTCAAATCCGACCACAATCAAGCCCTGCCCACCCTAACTAAAGGTTGAAGATGACTTAAGCGTAAAAATGGTGGCCACAGTAAAAATTACAAATTTTTAGGGGTTAAAATCTGTTGTCCAGTCGAGGGTGTTGTCGGCGCCGATTCCAGCGGGGTCGGCACTTAAGCCCAAAAATTTCAAATTTTAATTTGTTTTTTTAATTTTCAATTTCCTATCGACTTACTCCAAAGTTTTTAATATTTTAAACACAAGCTTTAATCTAATAATAATTCACAAAAAAAACATTTCACCGACATGATCACAAACAATCATTTTCAGAAACAACAACAAACTAACTTTTATATATGAAAGTACACTTTTTACAAACACAATTTTTTTTAATTATACAATCGCACATATTAAACAAACTAATTATAAATTAGTATCGAAATCAAGCCACAACATTAAACGTTGTCACAAAACTATGCACACAATAAACGTTCAAAATTCTAAAGCAAAAAAAATAAACTAAACAAAATTAAATCCACACAATTACACTATATATATATATATATAATGTTCTAAAATAGATAGATAATTTAAAGTCTTCAATTGTTACGTCTCTTCATCAGTGCTTTTTCCTCCTCCAATCTCTCGCATAGATTGGTAATGAACATATAAGTTGTAGAGGGATTGGTACGATAATTGATCTGCCGAATTTTCTTTGATCCACCCATTTTCTTTAAACATCCAAACTTATCCTGCTTCAAAAGTTCAAGTGTGATCAAAATTTTCTTTAATTCTCCAATCTAGGTGATCAAAAAGATATTTAAGATTTCCTACTGCATTCATAATACACTGAAGTTCCCTTTCAATTTTCCTCAATTTTTTTACCAAAATAAGCGAACTTCCAACTATTGGTGGTATTAATGGAGTTAACGCACATGTAGATTGATCTATGATGGCTTCTAATACTTCATTTCCATTGCCACAATAGTTCTCATCTTTAGGATTCATGGGCTCCGAAGTTAATAAAGTCTTTTCCCAACTTTCATATGGAACTTG
>NW_018251189.1:76976-78410 GCF_001263595.1 Phalaenopsis equestris | reverse complement strand
TACCTTTTCTAGTTTTCTAAGACTAGTCAATAGGAAAGTCCTATGGCTAGACCTAGGCTACTAAAGAAGTTTTCTAGACCTCAACCAAAAGTGAGGTCAACAAGTCTAAGGACGTTTCTAGGCCTTTTTAAACCCGTCACGGCGGTTATTATGAAGTGAAATCCCACCAAAACCCACCAAAAGTCATCTAAAACCATCCAACCGCACTCGGCGCCGTTGGCGCTCCCGATTGGTGGCGCCGTCGGCGCCCATTCTAGTGTTGTTGGCGCCAGTGGCCAAAATTATGATTTTCATTTTTTTTATTCAATTCGATTCTAAATTTTCCTCCAATACCAATATTTGAATTAATTTATAATAAATTCAATTGTGTAGGATTATTATCTACTAATATATAAGACACTTAACAAAATAAATAGTAATACATAGCAATATAAGTATGGGTTGCCTCCCACAAAGAGCTTGGTTTAACGTCGTCAGCCCGACATACCATTTGTTTAGTTGGGTTGACTTGACATTAAAACTTCTTTAAATTGAGCTTAGTTCCCTTCATAAAAATGTTTCAAATGATGCCCATTAACTTTAAATATCTTTCCAGTGTTAGAATTTTTAATAACAACAGTCTCATAATTATTAACTTTAATCACTTTAAATGGTCATAACTATCTGGATTTTAGTTTTCCTGAAAATAATCTCAATCTTGTATTATATCGTAGAACTTCTTGTCTAGGTTCAAATTTCTTCTTAACAATCTTTCAATCATGCCATATTTTCATTTTCTCTTTAAAGGTTTTTGCATTATCATATGCTTCATTTCTAATCTCTTCAAGTTCATTGAGTTGCAAAAATTTTTCTAATCTCTTCAAGTTCATTGAGTTGCAAAAACTGTTTCTCACCAGCATCCTTTAAATTAAAATTATATTCTTTAATAGCTCAAAATGCTTTATGTAGCAATTCTTTTGGTAATATATAGGTAAATGGCATGTTTTTCCAAATATCAGTCTATATGGTGACATTACTATAGAAGTCTTATAAGCAGTTATGTATGCCCATAATGTAGTATCAAGTCTAGGAGACCAATCCAATTTATAAGGATTTACAGATTTTTTTAAAATGCATTTAAGCGTTTAATTTCACGATTCAATATTTCTACTAGACTTCTGCTAGACTACTAGTTTGAGGATGATAAGCAGTAGGGAATCTATGCATTATATCATATTTCTTAATTAATGTTTCAATTCTCTTATTCCTGAAAGGAGATCCTCCATCAGGAATTATTACTCTCGACATTCCATATCTTGTAAAATTATTTTTAATTAAAAATTTAGAAACACTCTAAGCGTCACATCTTGACATAGCAATAGCTTCAATTCACTTAGACATATAATCAACAACAAGTAATATATATAAATTTCCAAATGAAGGCATAAATGGTCC
>NW_018251189.1:72070-76886 GCF_001263595.1 Phalaenopsis equestris | reverse complement strand
TCTCTAAAAATAGTAGGCCAATAAAATCCAGCTTGCAAAATTTTATATGTAGTTCTATTTATTTCAAAATGTCCTCCAAATTTAGAATCATGTCATCTCTCAATTATCTGTTGAGTTTCTTCATAAGGCACGCATCTTTTAATAATTAAATCTTTACATTGTTATATAAATATGGGTCATCCCAAAAATAGTCTTTAGAATCATATATAATTTCTTCTGTGGATTCTTGATATCATGTGGTAGAATGTCACTTACAATACAGTTTATTATATCAACATACCACGGTACATCCATTTTATCAATACTGTATAAATGTTCATAAGGGAAATTTTTTGAAATTTCATTTGCAAAATTAGTTAATATTTCTATTTCTATTCTAAACAAATGATCAGCTATTTGATTATCATTTCCCTTTCTATCTACCACGGTAAAATAAAACTCTTACAATAAAAGTATCCATCTAATTAATCTTGGTTTAGCATCATTCTTTTCCATCAAGTATTTAATAGCAAAATGATCTGTATGCACTATACATGTAGTTCCAATTAAATAAGATATAAATTTATCAAATGCATAAACAATAACTAATAACTCTCTTTCAGTAGTAATATAATTAATTTGAGCATTATTTAGAGTTTTAATAGCATAATATATAACTTTAAGAACTTTGTCGTGCCTTTATCCTAATACAACCCCAATAGCATAATTACTAGCATAACACATTATTTCAAATGGTTTCTCCCAGTCAGATGGTACTATTATAGGTGCAGTGATTAATTTTTTCTTGAATAATTCAAATGTTGTTATGCATTCCTCATTAAAATAAAATTTCGTATCATTTTCTAAAAGTTGGCATAGGGGTTTAATTATTTTAGAAATTTTTTTTATGTGGCGCCTGCAAAAACCAGCATGTCCTAAAAAACTTATCACCCCTTTAACATTATTAGGAGGTGGGAAATTTTCAATAACTTAGATTTTTGCAGGATACTTTCATGCCATTTTTAGAAAGTTTATGCCCAAGAATAATACCTCCTACAAACATAAATTGACATTATTCCCAATTTAAGACTAGGTTGATTTTTTTGCATATCTCCAAAAATTTTTCTAAATTATTAAGACAACTCAAACAAAGTCCCAATTACAGAAAAATCATCCATAAACACTTCATAAACACTTCCATTCCATGCTCCTTCCATTCCATGCTCTATAAAATTGCTAAAAATTGACATCATGCATCTTTGAAATGTTGCAGGTGATTGCATAGTCCAAAAAGCATTCTACGAAGAACAAATGTTTCATATAGGCTTGTAAACGTTGTTTTCTCTTGATCCTCTAAAACAATTGGAATTTGGTGATATCCAGTATATCCATCCAAAAAGCAATAGTATTTGTTTTCAACCAATTTATCCAACATTTGATCTATAAAAAGGGTAAAGGAAAGTGATCTTTTCTGGTGGCCATATTTAGTTTTCTATAGTCAATATAAATTTGCCAACCAGTTACTTGCCTTATTAGTATTAATTCATTTTTCTCATTTTCTTCAACAGCCACTCCTTTCTTCGAGACACAGTGAATTGAGGCTGAAATAGGATATATAATTCCAGCATCTAACCACTTTAAAATCTCTTTTTTAACAACTTCTTCCATTATTGGGTTTAATCTTCTCTGAGGATCCGCTTTAGGTTCATACTGTTCATCTAATAAAACTCTGTGAATACACATTGAAGGACTAGTTCCTTTAATATCTGCTAAAGTCCATCCAAAAGACTTTTTATACTTTTTCAACATCTCTATCAACTTTTATTCTTGAATTTCAGTTAATTCGGAAGATATAATAATAGGCAATGTAGATGAATTTCTTAAAAATACATATTTTAAATGGGAAGGTAATATCTTCAATTCAAGTTAAGATGGTTTAATACTTGAAGGAATAAGACTTTTACTATCATTTTCCAGCAAGTCTAATGCTTCAAATTTGCCATGAATATAATCTAAATTTTCTTCTTTTACTTCATTTTTAGTATAAAAAATTTCTCCTTGCTTTAATTTATCTTTGAATTCATTCTTAAACTGCTCATTACTTAAATAATCAACTGCTTCCATCCTGAAACATTCATTATCTTTTTCTATTACAGGATATTTCATAGCTTTTTCTATATTAAATTTCACTTCTTGATCATTAAATCTCATCATTAATTCTTCTTTTTGCACAACTATTACAGCTCTCCCTGTTCTGAGAAATGTTCTCCCTAAAATAATGGGAATCTCTTTATCTGCCTCCATATCGAATACTATAAAGTCTACAGGGAAAATAAATTTATCGACTTTTACTAGCACATCTTCTATAACTTCTTTTGGATAAGTTATTGATCGATCAGCTAACTGAAGAGTTATAGTAGTAAGGGAAATTTCTCCCAAATCTAAACGTTTAAAAATTGATAAAGGCATAAGATTGATACTCACTCCTAAATCACATAAAGCTTTTCAATAAATTTTTTCTCCAATTGCACAAGGTATAGTAAAACTACCAGGATACTACCAGGATCTATATAGTAAAACTACCAGGATCTATTAATTTTTTAGGAAGCTTTTCTGAATAATAGCACTACACTCTTCACTAAGTGCAACAATCCTATGATCTGTAAACTTTCTTTTCTTCTTTAATACATCCTTCCTAAATTTAGCATAACTTGGCATTTGTTCCAAAGCTTCAACAAAAGGAATATTTATCATTAACTTCTTAAGGATTTCAAAAAATTTTTTAAATTTTTTATCTTTATTCTTCTGTTTCAGACTTTGAGGAAACAGAGGTTATGGTTTTTCTACAGGGCTCTGTATTGGTTCATTTTCCTGTTGATCATTTTCAATTTCTTCCTTTTCTTCATTAACTTCAGTTTCTCTTTTGATCCTTGTTTCAAATTATTTTCCACTAAATAACTTTAATTTTCTCTTTATTTTGATATTTTAGATTAACATCCACAGTACTTGATTCCGGAAGGTCTATTACTAAGTGCAGTAGCAATATTTCCTAATTGATTTTCAATATTTCTAATAGCAGCCCCTTGATTCTGTATTTGATTTCTCATATTCAACATTACTTATTCCATCGTTAACTTCTATTCCTTAACTTGTGGGTTAGGATTGGAGTTAAATCGTGGAGGATAATAAGTTCAAAAATTAGGGTTTCCTTGATTGTTCTAGATGAATTCACCAAATTATTATAATTATTTCAATAAAAATTATGGTGATTTTTCTAACCAGGGTTAAAATTGTTAGAATATAAATTATTATTTTGATTATTTATAGCATTTAAAGTTTCATAAGATGATTCAGTACCAATAATCTATCCTAGTGAATTCTCCTCTAATACTGGGGGTACTTGAGAATAATTCCTTCCCATTTGATCAATCTTTTTAGAAATAACTGCAATTTAAGACACCAAAATAGTCATTGCATAAGAATCATGAATACTAGCTAATCTCTTAGGATTTACCCTTTAAGAGGGCCATTGAAAATATTAGTAGTCATTTCTTCAATTAAAAAATATGCTTCATCAAAAGGTTTTGACATTAATGAACCACCTGCAACAGGATCTATAATAAATCTTAGTGATCCTACTAATCCATTGTAAAATGTTTGAATTATTAACCAATCTGGTAAAACTTGATGTGGACACTTCCTAAGAAGATCTTTAAATCTTTCCCAGGCTTCATATATTGATTCCCCTTCAAACTGACAAAAAGATGTAACATCATTTCTAAGCTTATCTGTTTTCGAGGTGGAAAATATTTAGCCAAGAATTTTTGTGATAGTTCTCCCCAAGTTCTAATAGATCCAAGTGCTAATGAATTTAACCAAGCCTTGGCTTTATCCCTTAAAGAAAAAGGAAATAGTATAAGCCTAACATCATCATTAGACACTCTGCCGTATTTAAATGTAGCACAAATTTCAAAAAAACTAGCAAGATGTAAGTTAGGATCTACAGTAGGTGATCGTTTAAATTGTTTATTTTGTAGCATTTGGATAATAACAAGTTTAAGCACAAATTAATTAGCAGCAACATCAGGATTTTGAAAAGTTAATTGAAGTTCATCTGTTGTCGTATTCTCATAATCTTTTAAAGGTCTTTGACGATTTTCATTTATTGAATTATCTAAGTTATTTGCCATTTCTTGTAAATTTTTAATTTCTCTTTATTGTTTTCAAATTTTTCTAATAGTACATTCTAATTCTAAATCGTAAGGTACGAAACCTTCAGATCAGATATTTCACATAAACAAATAAAGCAAGCAAAGTAAAACACTCTAATAAAAATATTTCTTTTTGTATTTTTGAATTTTAAATTTTTTCTATATTTTTTTAATAATAATAATTTTTTTCGGTTTATATATTATCTCTAAATTTCATAATTTAACAAAACTATTTAATTTAACTGTTACCTTCTCCAGACAACGACACAAAATACTTGATCCGACATTTTATTGCAGCAAATTGTGTAAAACTTAATTAAATATAATCAAATAATATTTGGATTCTATGCAAGTATACGTATCGTTATAAAGTAATAATGGACTTTCTATTTAAGCTCCAAATATCGATCCTACGAGGAAGGTTTAAATTGGAAATGAAAATTTGCTAGAAAATTCACAGAAAGTCAATTAAAGTTACTGTCACTAATTTCAATTGTTGAGATGTAATCAAAATTAAATTTCTAAACAATTATCAAATCAAATATGGAAAGTTTAAAACAGTAAATTGTAATCTATTAACTATGTTTATGTAACGAAGATTTTTATGAGATTCTTATGTGAAAAAA
>NW_018251189.1:62888-72022 GCF_001263595.1 Phalaenopsis equestris | reverse complement strand
ATGTATTGTGCCAAATAGGAGCAATTTTAATTCTCTACCCCGATACAGTGCATATAAAATCATTGGCTAATCTCAGTGTTTAGTCCCTAAATCTGTGGCTAGGCTAGGAGGATACCGGCTCCTACTCCAGAGCTCCCAGTTCCCTTCACCTGAAGGCTAGCTCTCTCTTCAGTTTTTAAACACTAAAATTGAATTGAAAATACTAGTCTGTCACCCTAAATGTTCCCCAATTCTACACCCAACAAAGAATATTTCCCTATTAATTTACACTTAATTCCATAAACGATGTTCTCCTTCATGGAATCAAATGTGATCCGTACACTGTTGTAGAACTCATACTCTATTTCGAACTCATACTCAATTTCTCAGATCATATGTTTCACAACACATTTTAACAATTCAATTGGCTAAATTGAAAAGTAAATTAAGTTCAAAGTTAAAAAATGATCAGAATTTATTTTACAATTTAATATTGGCACATTCATATTATCTCTTCATTTCACCACATCTCAGAGTATGGAGAAAGATAGAGAGAACTACTCAGACTTCATGAGAAAGCAATACAAAACACAAATTTCATATATAAAAAAAAGTTCATACAACACTGATAAAAAAATGGTACTTATCTGAAAACTCTTTCTCAAAGCAAGTTCTTGTAGCCTTTCCTTATAAATGTCAAAAGAAGATATCTCTCACTTTTCTCCTTCTCCAACACTCTTATAGAAAGTTTCACACTAAATCTCACCACAAATCACCACAAAAACTCTAAACCACCACAAAAACTCTAAACTATGAAAGGAAAATTACTAATTGACTCCAATATGGAAGTGGAATGGAATGATGTGGTGCAAAAAATGAAAGTAGAGGAGTGAAAAACCTAGAGGAGCACTTTTTCTGATGAGATTCAGCCTCAATAGAGCCCAAGATTGGTTCTCCATGAGGTTCCTCCAAAAACTCTTCAAAAATTTGTTCAAATACATCAAACCTTCTAGAAACAAGGTCTGCACTGCCTTTGGCGCTGGTCTGGGGCCATCGGTGCTGAGTAAAAAATCTCCTCGTTAATTTGTTCTACACCGCCAGCGCTTCCTTCGGCGCTACCGACGCTGAGCATTTCTTCAAAAACGTCATTTTGACTCCAAATTTCATTCTTTTTGATTTTTTTTTTTGTTTTAAGCTTTAAAAATCAACAACTTGCAATAAAACATCAAAATACCTTCCATTAAAGTACAATATCATCAAAAATAGTTATAAAATATGGGTCTAAAAATGCATATATTTTTGGTGTATCAGATGGCCTTCGAGAAGCTACTCAGCAAGTCTAGCAGTCTTCAAGAAGAAATCAAACATATGGATTCTTACGAGAAATCCAAGGCAACTAGAGTTTTTGAAATGACGCTAGGAACAGTAGCGATTGTCGATAAAAGAAAGCAACCATTGAAGATATATCCAAAAAATCCTCACCAATCTTCATCACAACATGCTCAGAAATAAAGTAGCCAGTCCAACCAGCATCCGCCTTAAGAAAGGTCTCCTTGAACAAGGAATAAGAGAATATCTTTGGTAGAATGAAATAAAATGGTGTATTCTTTCAAAGATGCATCCGTATCCAAAAAGTTCAAAAGTCTGATGAAGAAGCTTGAGTTCAGACTACCGATCCAAAGAAAGCCAAAGAGGTCGATAGGAAGGATCAACCTAACTATTTCTCATATCACAGGTTGCTTGAGAACACTATAGAAGAATGTTTCATCTGTAAGAATTGGCTTGAGAAGAACCTTAAAGAAGGAAATATAATGATCCCAAAAGAATATTTAAAAGAACCTGAAAAAGGTTCTATAACTGTTATTTTGACCGAACCAATCTCTTTGATCAATCTTTATACTATAGAAGATGGATGGAGTACGACTTGGGATGAGCTTAAGAGGGTCAATTCATTGAAACAATCTTCTACATATAACGGAAAAGATGGATGGAATGAAGTTTGGATCAAATCATCCAAGAAAATATTGAATCAAATCCATAACGCATCAAAACAAGCCTCTGTTCAGAGTTTTCATCCTGCCAAACATGAGACGAAGATTTCACCAGGAGATTCGTCATTGTCGAAGACAAAGAAGAAGAAGAACACCACCACAAAGACTGATAGCACGCGAGGTTGGATAGGGGCTGCCTCTACTAGATTAATTGTTTCAGATTCAAGGAAGAAAGTCCTCGAACCCCTAACTTTGTATGATTATCTTTTTACCCCTTCGGGGTCTTATGAATATAATGATTGTGATTTTGGCTACGTTTTAACTATTTTTAGTGATAACGTAACTGATTTTGCCCAATCTAGCCTCGATCTCAATTCTCAAAATGATTCTGAAATCGTACTTGAGTCCGATGAACTCGCTAACAAGACAGAAGAACACATCGATGATACCGCTTATGACAACACCGAGAGTGAGGAACCAATTCTCAAGCACCATGGTGCACGGGTGCACTGCTTGTCATTAACTTAGATCTTTTTGACAAAGAAGAAACACTAGAAGATTCGATAATGTACAATGTTGTCATAAGAAGAAGAAATTACAGAAGTGAACTTAAGGAGCGAGAGAGTGTTACCCCCAAGAATAGCTCCGAGAGATAAAGGAAAACAAATAGTAACTCAAGAGGAACTACCTCCACCTTCACCAGTGGAAGAACCACAAAACTAAGAGAAAATTGGAGGATCATACAAAGTGGATTACAACGTGCTAGCTCATCTTAAGAAGCTGTAGGCCAGAATAAGCATCTATGATGCTCTAATCTTGTTAAAGGAAATCAGAGAGTTGTTGGTTACAACCTTGCTTGATCTAAAGATTTGCTTAGCTCAGTTGGCCAGCACATCCTCGGATGAAGTTTGCTTGTTGAAAGAACAGTCTGGGATAACCATCATAGATGAAGATTTTCTGCTTGGTACCGCCGACCACAACTGACCACTCTACATCTC
Source organism: Phalaenopsis equestris (assembly GCF_001263595.1). NCBI lineage: Eukaryota > Viridiplantae > Streptophyta > Magnoliopsida > Asparagales > Orchidaceae > Phalaenopsis > Phalaenopsis equestris. Next base: position 69,054 of record NW_018251189.1, on the reverse strand, counting down.
CGTTAACATTGGCAGATTTGTGTTGTCCAGAGTTTTAGTAGATCCTGAAGCATCACTTAACTTGATGAGTCTATGGACGTAGATCCTGAAGCATCACTTAACTTGATGAGTCTAAGGACATTTTCCTCTTTGGATATTGAAGCTCAAGAACTTACGGCCAATAAAATGATGCTAAGAGGATTCAACCAAAAGTAAGAGAGAGCCCTTAGATCCATTACATTGCTTATGAAGGTTGGAGAACTAGCAATAACCGCCGAGTTTCATATCATCAACGCTGAGACCTCTTTCAATGCTCTACTGGGTCGACCGTGGATTCATGAACACAACAGGGTTCCATCGTCTCTACACCAATGCATTAAGTACTACAAAGAATGAAAAGAACATTGCATGAAGGGATATTTACAACCATTTTCAGTGCATGAAGTGGGTATTCATGAAGATGCTGCTTACTGGGCGCCTCCAAAGAAAGTTATCTTCTCTCGCAAAATTGTCACAAATAAAAATGAAAATTCAGAAAAATCACAACGAGGAGGCCATTCAACTCCACTTCAATGATATTCCACCAATATTTTGCAACAATTTGGTGGAGGTTCTTTTAGTTCACGCACCCGAGAGCGAGGCCGGGGATGTGGACGAGGAAAAACCAACTTAATTGTTGAACGGTGTTGACCTCAGTTTTGGTTGAGGTCTAGTTTTCCTCTTTAGTAGCCTAGGGTCTAGCCATAGTAATTTCCCATTGAATACTCCTATAAAACTAGAAAAGGAAACCTCACCATTAGAAATTCTAAACTCCTCTTTACTCAACTTAAAGCTCTACATATTGCCCTAACCTCTAGCACTTAGTAGGTGGGTTCAATATGGGGGAGCTCAAGTGAGTTCCCATAAGACTTCTTGCCCTTAGGGTTGACTCTTGGTGTTAGTCTAGAGCTAAGGCACTCACTACAATCACCTAACTCACAATCACTCAATGCTCTAAACTCAAAATTCATTTACTTTGATCCCTTGATCCTTTAGGAGACTCATGTAGATGGTCCTCTAAACCTACTAGCCCTAAGCTGGGGTTTAGCTAAGACCAGTACATAGAGGACCCAAAAGGGGTTCCCATTGTTCCATAGCTCATATATGATGGTTGTCACCCCAATTCTACCAAAAATACTCAACTTTGCCTTTTGCCCCAAAATTCCCCAAATTACCTAAGTACCCTTGAAACCCTAAATTTGGCCAAAATTCTAAAATTTACCTAAAATACATAAATTTGTTTAAAAATTATTTCAAACCTTCTGAAAACATCAAAATTTCCCAAAATCACTGAAAAATTGCCAAATTACCAAAATGCCCCTCCTTAGCCCAAAATTTTAAAAATTCCAAAAAATCTCAAAAATTTCCAAAACCTTCCAAATATTCCCAGTTTCATTTTTCTCAACTACCACATGACCCAATTTGTCCAATTTGACCATTTTGACCAAATCCCCCAAATTGCCTTTAAAGGCCTAATTTCCCCAAATTCACTCCAAATGTCCATCAATTGGGGCCCAATTTTTCCCAATTTCAATTATAAACTCAAATTAATTCTATATGAACAATTTAAACCAAATCCAAGATCAATTATCCCATTTTTTGAGCCTGATTTTGATCTAAATCAAACCCCCAATTTTGGCCATATGACTTAATCTCACCAAATTGAACCTATAGTCTGCTCAATTTGCCACAGTTTATGTTGAAAACTCTTCATAACACTCCTAAACATCAAAATTTAACATTAATTTGCCTTGGTGAAGCCCCAATTTCATTAAATTTTGACCCAAGCCCAAAAGCCCCAATTTTGCCCTAAATGGCCATACTTCAAAATTCCACCAAATTGATTGCCTTAACCCCAAAATTGTCACCCAATTTATGTTGAAAACTCTTCATCACATTCCTATTGACCATTCTAAATAATAAATTTGGACTTAGCCCAAGCCTAGCCCAATCTAGACCCAAGTCTAGTCTAACATATTGAAATTGACCAAAATCCCAAAAACGAAAATCCCAAATTCCTTCAAATTTGGCCCCCAATTGAACTCAAAATCACTTCAAGTCTTCACCAAAAATTATCATGAAAATTATCTACACAATGTTGATCAATTAATTGGGCTCAAGGTCATGTCTAGCCTAGCCCAAACCCAAGCTTTGGCCATTTGCACCCTCGTGGACCCCTTCACCAAAAATTAACCTAGCCATGTCAAATTGGCCAACCAAAGTTCACCACAGCCACTAAGTCCTTTATTTGGACCAGGCTAAACCTAAAAAAACCCACAAAACCAAGCTATGGACCAATGGGTCCCTAAATTAAAGGATTTATGCCCACATTTGGTTCTTAAGCCAAAATCCTCATCATATGACTAACTCTTGGGGGTAAGTAATAATTGAACCTCCCCCTGGCTCACCTGACCTCTTGGCCAGCTCCCCTATCCTTGTCGACCAACCTAGTCACTGGAAAACATCAAACCATGAGCCACCTTCCTTAAATCCAAACCCAATTCAAACCTTGAGGCCACCTCATCCAATTTTAAGTTTAGAGCCTCTCTACCCTCCACAGAGGTAGCATTTTGCACCCTTCAATTGACCCACACAGCCACCATTAACCATTTTTATAAAAGCTCACCTCCATAGCTAAGGAGAGAGGTGTTGAAATTTTCTCAAAGAGAGACCTCCAAATTGATCCCACAGCCTCTTTGAGTCCTCCTCAGCTCAAGCCAACCATTTTCCCCCACTGATCCCCACTGTGGAAGCTCAATTTGGAGCTCAAACTTCGGGCAAAACCAGAACAGAACTCCACATAGCTCCACATTCTAATTAAAATCACCCACAACATTAAAAAAAAATGAAAGAAGAAGAAGCCCCATCAAATCCCCCTCATATAGAGCCCCTAGCGTAGCTCTAGACCAACAACTGAAATCGAGCTTGGTGGAATCCATACCTAGAACTTTCACCACAGCAAGAGGCTCAATCCATAGCCTCCTTATACTTCCATGCATGTGTCGAGCACCTATGATTGAAGCTTTCCTTCTCATAGCAAATTTATTGAACTTTCCTTCTTCCCGAGCCTATTTTGATTATGCAGTTTATTAGGGTTAGTTTCATGGCATGTTTACCGTATGAATATGTTCAAATAGTTAAGACGAACATTTAGAAATAAATTTCACTTGATTTGTTTGAGAAATAAGTGAGATTCCAAGGTTTGAAAATGAACGGTTCTCGGGCTAGGGCATTGGGAAGATGATCATGCGAATTGGATCGCGCGCGTATCGCACGGACAGCTCTGATCGCGCTGGATGGAGAGTTGGAACAAAAAGGCGGGATGTGTGGTTGTTAGAGTGGAAGGTGGTGTCAAATGGGAGGGTGCCGCGTGGAGCTTCGGAGCCGCCATAGGTTGACGCGGCGCCTCATCACTTAAGTAGAAAAATAGGGCTTTTCTATTTTATTTAGTTCCCTAAACTTTAAAAATTCATATCTTGGTGTAGAAAAATCACAAAAATAAAATAAAAATACCCACTTGCTCAGTGAACAGAGGAGAATAAATGGAAATGGTTTGAAGTTCATTTGATGCATATTTTATTTTTAATTAATTAAATACTATTTTGAGTCCTTTGATTCTCCATGCATGTAGACATTTCATCATAGTTTGAAATTTTGGCATGCTGTTGCCTTTGTCTTAGAAAACATTCTCTGAATTTTTCAAATTCAAAGGTGATCTATAGATAGAGATCCATATTTTTTATATTTATGTCTATTATTTGTATAAATTAATCATAATAAATAGCATGTTGCTTAGAAAATTTCAAGAAAATTTTGGAAGGTTTCCCATGACCAGAGAACCCATTGGAAAATGTTTCATGAGTCAAGTCATTTAAAATGCACTTAAATTTCACAAACCCTAAAACACAAACAAAATCAATTTTGGGAACATAAATATCTAAGTGACTTTATTTTAACTATCCACTGTAACTTGAAGTTTAGAGAACTCCCCATAAATATTTGAAAAAATTTAGAGCTCATTTGATAACTCAAATTGATTTTCTATCTTAAGTGTCATTTTTAACACTAAAATATTTTTTAATAAGTAAAATATAACTCAAAAAATTATAAAAATTGGTTTTTGGAGTTCTCTGTGATCCGAGGAATTTCTAAAAATAAAATGGTAATTAAAAAAAAGCTTCATTTTTTAGTCTATTTTTAATATTTTAAAAATGATGAAAATCACAAAAAATAACAAAACTCATGGAAATGTTCTAATTTTTTTTCTAAGCACTTAAGAACAATTGGAATATTTTTCCTAATTTTCTAAGTGAACATAATGAATTTTGAAGCTTAAAATAATTTTTAAAGGCTAAAAATGGATTTTCACTAAAATAATTCTAACAATTCAAAGAAAAATCAGAAAAAGGTGAAATTTATTTCTTTGGTTTCCTTGACCTTAGAAAGATTTAATAAAAATATTAAACTTAATTTTCCAAATATTAAATATATTCAAAATATTTTGTAATTAATAAATACTCCATAAATTAAAATAATTCTTAAAATTTAAATATAACTTTATAAATCATGAAATTTGGTCCATTTGGTTCTCTATTCCAAGTCTACCTCTAGTAAAAATTTCAAGAGATTAAGCTTTTTCTTGGTCAAGTTATGGATTTTTCTTTGAAAAATATTTTTTTTACATAAAAATAAATATGTAAATTAAATTAAATTTTAAGATTTTGAAAAATCACATTCTCTCCTCTGATGTCTTAATTGACCATGAGTAAGGTGGGATAAAAATTCCAAAGTCATTTGAATTAAATTTGACAAATTATGAGGTGATAGAGCCTTAGGGGCAAAAGTGTAATTTTGGAAATTTGGCCTTAGTTAACATTTAGGCTTAATTCAAGGAGAGGAAATGGGCAGCCTTTGATCTTGATTAACATATTTGGATGATTGAAACACAGGGAATTAATTGGTAGAAACCAATCTCACATTTATTAATTAAAGGATAAATTTGTAATTTTCTTAAATTATTAAAATTTAAAAGTCTAGTCAATCAAATGATCCTAGACTTACGGGCATCATTTTGGGTGTTAATAACTCATCAATTTAATACCCTTATTTAATTATTCAAATGACCTTTAAAACTTTTGATAATGAATCATTATCACCTAAAAATTCAATCTCTTAAAAAAAATAATAACTAAGATATCTAACAAAATCTTAAGGGCTTAGTAGTGACCTAAGCTAAATAAAATCTGATTATATGAGGATTAGAAAATTAAAAATAATTAAAATTGAAGACCTTTAAAACACTACAAGCCTAAATAAAAAATGGTTAGCTAAGTGCCTTGATAGCATTAACTTGCCCCTTGAAATGGTTTTCACCTACATAGTTCTTCCCCACATAATTCTCAAATTAAATTATAAGTGATAATTACCCAACTCTTAGGGATAATAAGGGATAATTGAAACGTATGTTCACTGAGCATTAAAGGTATTTATAGTATAAGTTTTTAAGCAACAAAATGTCCTTCCAAAACGGGCGACGAAATTTTGATTCCGGTGACCGACAGCTTCTCACGGGCAACTTCTCCAACCAAAATACTGCCGACAAACGGACTAGGCCAACCATCAACATTGGTGACGGGACGGTTCCGAAGATGAAATAATGATGAAAAAACAGAAGAAACCTTAGTACGAAGAAGAAACCTTAGATGCAGAGAAAAGAGAATATGAAACGATATATGATCGGATAAACCACTATGTGAATATTATGACCTTTACTCCGATCCTCCCTTAAAGGGTCAAGAGTTTAGAGGTCAAGGAAGTTTGTAGCACTGGTTAAAAGCCGATCAAGTTTTATCGTGCTTCTACCTCTATTTATCTTGAAAATCATGTAAATTTGGATGATGATCCTAATGAATTAATGGAATTTCCTTTTGGTTATTTTTTGACATGTGTACAAATGTTAATGTGTAAAAATGTTAATTCAATAGGGGTATTTGCCAAAACAAATGTCAAAAGATAAATTACAACTTTTTAAAAAATTATGGAATGTTGAAAGTCAAATTCCAAACTTGAAAGAGGGTCTGAGATTTGGTACAGTCGAACCAGTCGATGATTCAGAATTTTATATGGATGTTGCTGATGAATCGGAAGA
>NW_018251189.1:55681-62862 GCF_001263595.1 Phalaenopsis equestris | reverse complement strand
CCGATATAGAGGATGACTCTACTAATCAACTAATAGAAGATGCTCTGCCAGAATTTAAGGAAAAAATTAAATCACTTATTGGTGAATTGAATGATATTAACCTCGGGACTGGAGAACAACCCCGACCTACATTTATAAGTTCTCTACTCAACGACGAAGAATCTTTAGAATTGATCAAACTGTTGACGGAGTTTAAAGATTGCTTCACATGGAATTATGACGAAATGGAAGGACTGTCAGCAGAGATTGTAATTTTTAAACTCAGGGTAGATAAAGATATGACCCCAGTGAAACATGCTCCCAGAAGAATACACCTTGAAATAGAGAGGCAAGCCATCGCCGAGGTGATAAGATTAATAGACGCTAACTTTGTGAAAGAAGAGCAATACCCCACATGGAGCAATACCCCACATGAGCAATACCCCACAAGGTTAGCTAACATTGTCCCACTTAAGAAGAAAAATGGACAAATCCGTGTTTATGTCAGCTTCAGGAATTTGAACAAAGCATGTCCAAAACATGAATTTCTGTTACCGATACCAGAAATGATGGTGGACATTGCTTAAACATATGAAATCTTCTTTTTTATGGATGGATCTTTAGGATACAACTAAATCAAGATGGCTCCCAAGGATGCAGCACTTACGGCCTTCAGGACACCTATCAAAATTTTTTGCTACATAGTAATATCATTCAGCCTAAAGAACGCTGGAGCAACATATTAACGTGCAATCATGAAGATTTTTGACAACCTCATTCATAGCCAGGTTGAATGTTACGTGGATAATTTGGTCATCAAAAGTAAATGAAAAATAGACCATTTGTAAGATTTGAGGATCGTGTTCAAACATTTACGACGATATGACCTTGAGATGAATCCCTTAAAGTGCGCTTTTGGCGTTACCTCTGAGAAGTTTCTAGGATTTGTTGTCCGTCATTGGGGAATTGAGATTGACTCAAATAAGATTAAGGCTATCTTGGAAATGCCTCAACCCCAAACTTTGAAACAACTACGTTCCTTCCAAGGGAAGTTGGCATATCTGAGACGCTTTCTTTCTAATATCTCAGGTAGGTGTCAGCCCTTCTCGGCATTAATTAAAAAGGATGCCAAATTTGTTTGGGTTGAGAAATGCTAGCGGGCCTTTAAGGACGTTAAACAATATTTAATGACACCTCCTATCTTGGCAGCCCCTATCCTAGGAAAAGCATTGATATTTTATACCGCGACCTTAGAAGATTCTCTTGGAGCCCTCTTCGCCCAAGTCAATGGTGAGGGTAAGGAAAATGCACTATACTACTTGAGTCGTCGTCCAATGTTGACCTAAGTAAGGTATCCACCTATTGAGAGGCATTGTCTAGTTTTAATTTTCATCGCCCAAAAGCTTAGACATTACATGCTTTCTCATAAGATTACCCTAATTTCAAAAGTTAATCTATTGCAATATTTGATGACCCAACCAACACTCTCTGGACATCTAGCAAGATGGTCGATGATCTTATTGCAAATTGATCTAACTTTTGTTCCCCTTCGTGATATCAAGGGATAGATTTTGGCAGATTTTCTCGCGTGCGCGCTAGGTACTACAAATAGAATTTTGCAGTTCGCAACACCTGGAAATTTACTTTGACGGAGCTTTGTCAGCAACAAAGGACAAAGGATCAGACACACTTATACCAGGTAAATTAGGTATTGGTTCAAACTTTATCACGCAAAATAAGGGTATGCTGAGGTTCTCATACAACCTGATAGAGCCATGTACCAACAACGAAGTAGAATATGAAGCCTTAATTGTCGTGTACCAACAAGGAAGCAGAATATGAAGCCTTAATTGCCAGATTAGAGTTGGCAATATCGATGGATATAACAAATATTGCCATCTATGATGACTCACAACTCGACATCCAGCAAGTCCCCATACGATACAAGATTTTGAAATCGAGATTAGCGGAATACCATTAGTACATGATGAAGCTGCTGGAATAGATCCTCAGTGTAACTTTCTACCATATTCCTAGGGGAGATAATGCCCATGCTGACGCTCTGACAAAACTCGCAAAAGAATTGGCATGTCCCCCAAAATATTCCATTGATATCATAATACAAGGAAGACAAGTTTTATCTTGGATCAACCTCGAAACTCTACACAAGCTCAAGAAAGAAGAAGAAATGATAATTATGTTGCAGATATGACTGAAGATTGGTGCAAGCTATTAATAAAATATTTGCATAGTGGAAAGCTATCAGAGGAAAAGTCTGAAGCACATCACATTACAAAAAGGGCTATGTCATATGCTCTAGTAGGTGATGTCCTCTACACAAGATCATTTAACCAGATGTGGCTATGATGTTTAAGCAAAATAGAAGTACAAGATATTGTTAAAGAAGTATATGTCGGGTGATGTGGCGCTCACCAGTCAAGGCCGAAGATGAAACAGAAGATCAAGAGGCTCGGATATTATTGCCATGCAATGATGTACGAATGCATGGATACAACCAGAAGATGTCACCAATGTCAAGTTCATGGGGGTGGTCTTACACCAATCCCCGAATGTGCTAGACCCAACCCAACCAACCCAAAATGTGCCCCAACCCAAAATGTGCTACACCCAACCGTCGCCTCGTGTCCATTCGAGTGTTGGGACACGGACATAAAAGGTCCGATAAATCCTCCATCTTCCATATATACCCTCCATCATCTAAAGGACACAGATTTATACTTGCTGCTACATATTATTTCTCCAAATGGGTAGAGGTAGTACCGTTATGAGAGGTTATAGCTAGCACGTCCTTCAATTCTTCAAAAGCCAAATCGTCTATAGTTTCAGAGAACCATGAAGAATTATTTTAGACAATGGGCAACCTTTAAAAGCACAAAAATCAATAATTTCATCAAATGTCATGGGATAGATTGGAGATACTCTACAATTTATTATCCTAGAGCAAATGGCAATGCTAAAGCTTTCAACAAAACATTGGTACAGATTTTAATGAAAACACTCGACAAAAATATAAGAGATTGGCAAACAAGTTATTAGAAGCTTTGTGGGCGTACTAGATGACTTTCAAGACTCCCACTCAGTGCACTCCCTACATAATCGTGTATGGGTCTGAGTCTGTACTACCATTAAAAGTTCAGACGCTGTCTCTCAGAGTCGATGTTGCCAAACGACATTCAAGACTACTACTCAGTATAAGATTAACCTCAACATAATGAAAATTTTTGAAATTGCACTTTTCAATTTTCTCTTTTTCAACTTGATATTCTACTAAATTAAATGAAATATACACATAAACAAATGATTTTATCACCAACATAAAACTAAAATTTCCGTTAATAAACACTTTATTTTGTTCTTGTTCACGTTGAGTTTCAGCTCACTGATATTTTTCCTATTTTATGCAGAGAAATGTCAGGCCATAGGCTGATCTTTGCTTTTAAAGATGGCTGGAACTGGAACCTCAGCTGGAACCTCACACTCAACAAAGAAAGGGCGCCGCAGGGCGGCACCATAGACTTCGACATGGACTTTAGCCAAGTTGACATGGACTATGAGAGTCTTCTGATGGATGTGGTAAGCCGTCAGGAGAAAGAAAGGCTACCCTCACTGCTAAGGTTTGGCACTAGAAATAGTTCCTCACTAGAGGGGAAGAATGTCACAGTATAACAAGATTCGATGGAGGGGACCAGTTGCAAACCGTCCATGATAACTACGCCGGCCGGAGGCCCAGTCACTGCCGATAATGAACGACTTCCAGATGCACAACTACGAAGGAATCAGTGTAGAAATGCTAGCCACCAAAAGCATAGGGCTTTCCTACGTGAAGAAAGGAGACACCAAAAAGAGACGGAGAACTTGCTTACTCCTATCCTTGAAGGGGATATCGATGATCTGAGTATGAGAGAGACCTCTTTCAGCCTGCTTGCTATAGACGATGAGCCAATATTTATTACAGATCCGGAAATACTACCAGCTTCAGATGTGCTTTATACGGATTGCCCAACCTGCAATGCTGAGATACCTGCACGTACGTCTACGATGAGCCAATATTTATTACAGATCCGGAAATACAACCAGATTCAGATGTTCTTTATACAGATTGCCCAACCTGCAATGCTGAGATACCTGCACGTACGTCAGCTACAGCGGCATTCATGGAGTGCCCTGACTGCAATGTCCTCCATCTTGAATGCTACAGTACTTTAGAGGAATACATATCCTCTGATGATGGATTTCAGACCGTTGATTACCTGATGGATGCAGAAACATATGTCCCATTAGGTACAGATCCATATATCCCATCAGATGCAGAGTCATACATTCCGCTGTAGACAGAGACAACGCCAGCCTGGATTCCCTTCAACGTTGAAATGAGGGAACATCCTCGACAGCCACCGATCATCAGTACCACATAATACTACAAGATGAGTAAGGTAAACAAAGGGACTTGAAATTCTATGAAGAAGTGTAAGGTAGGTTCATCAACATATTAGAAGGATTGGAATTATACACCAGGGTCTTCTCAAAAAGTGATGAATGAAACTTTCTCGACTACATGTTTAACCTGAGAGATAAAGGTCGAGCAAGCATGCTTATGGAAAGAACCTATTTCGAGCCAAAAAAGAGGATGCGAGAAAAGGGGAGATCACTATCCAGAGCAGCTGCTATTACAAATTCACCAACGATAGACAAGGAAATCTGCTTGGGATTCTGAGACACGATAAAGTGGACCCATTACCTCCAATTATAAAATGGATGAGTAAGAGAATGGTTCAATGAAGCATACTGCCAGCTAACTGTATTCCTAATAGCTATATTATCAACATATATGATGAAGGAGATGCATACCTCCGCACATTGACCATCATGACTTTGTGAGACCTTTCTGCACGGTCTCATTCATGAGCAAAAACAATATTCTGTTTGGAAAAGAAATAGATTTCATTGGCCCTAGTGAATTCAGAGGGTCCATGGAAATTCTACTACCTGTCAGTTCAGCACTAGTCCTTAAAGGGAACAAGAGGGTCCATGGAAATTCTACTACCTGTCAGTTCAACACTAGTCCTTAAAGGGAACGGAGCAGACATCGCCAAACACTGTATTCTAGAGGTACGACACCGTAGTGTCTATTCAACGAATGGATAATAGTAAAAATTCATATGGACTTCAACCAGATCCAGAGTTGGAATAATTACTGTTGTATGAGCTATGAGAGGGTTGTACCTCTAAGTACATGCAAAGGGAACTCTCTTCCTGGAGCGTGGCTTAGAAGGTCAGCTCGATTAGGAGCTTGCCACACCGGGGAAAGACATTGAGAGGATTCTTTTCATGTAACTCCATTTCATTACAATAGATATGATATGTATCAGGCATGCTTAGCTTATGATATGTGCATGGCATGGGACATTTTTTGATGTACTTTGACACAAATAACATATTGTACTTCTTAAGGCTTTGTCCTACACATAATCTGTAACATTTATTGGAGTAGATTAATGAAATCTCTTTCAGAATTCTGTCTGTTTGTTCAATTGCCCTTTTTTATGTGATGGATAAAAGCCACAAACAATACATTGGTTTGAGATTACAATGAATAAAAAATAAACCAACAAAAAAATAAATTAATGATAGTAAAACTTAAATAAAAATAACAAACAAACAAACAACAAAACAACTTTCTTTTGAAAACATTCACCAACTAAATTTAAATTTTGAAAACATATTTTGATAATTAAACGTGATAAAAACAACAAGAAAAGAAAATAAATTTATTGAGTTGATTCTCTCGATTTCGATGTCTCTTACTCTTTGCTTGCGCAACACGACTATCCTTATCGACACTAATTCTTCACATCCTTGTGAAATTTCACACTCTACACAAAACCTCAAAAAATTTCATAAATCTTTTTGAACAATGTTAACCCTTTCACACGACACATATCTTTGGATTCAACACTTTCAATTCTCATTTTGGAATAAGTCCTTGACTTCTGAATCCCTCCTTTCAAGGCCGGTCCTTAACTTCTGATCCACCTTTTGAGATTAGTCCTTAACTTTCAATTCGCGTATTGGAATGAATCCCTCACTTCTTATTTCTTTCCCTTCAAGGTCGGCCCTTAACTTCTGACTCTCTCATGAGATTGATCCTTAACTTTCAATTCTCATTTTGTAATCAGTCCATAACTTCTTATTCCTTTCCCTTCGAGGTCTGTCCTTAACTTTCGACTCTCTCTTGAGATTGATCCTTAGCTTTTAATTCTCATTTTGGAATCAGTCCTTAACTTCTGATTCCTTTCACTTCGATGTCGATCCTTAACTTCTGACTCTTTGTTGAGATTGATCCTTAACTTTCAATTCTCATTTTGGAATATGTCCTTAACTTCTGATTCCTTTCCCTTCGAGTTCGGTCCTTAACTTCTGAATCTCTCTTGAGGCTGATCCTACACTTTCAAATCTCATTTTAGAATTAGTCCTTAACTTTTGATTCCTTTCCCTTTGAAGTCGGTCCTTAACTTTTGACTCTCTCTTTTCAGATTGATCCTTAACTTTCAACTCTCATTTTGGAATCAATCCTTAACATCTGATTCCTTTTCCTTCAAGGTAAGTCCTTAACTTCTGACTCTCTCTTGAGATTGATCCTTAACTTTCAATTCTCATTTTGGAATCAGCCGTTAACTTCTGATTCTTTTCCCTTCAAGGTCGGTCCTAAACTTCCGACTCTCTCTTTTGAGATTGATTGTTAACTTTCAATTCTCATTCTGGAATCAATCCTTAAATTCTGATTCCTTTCCCTTCAAGGTCAGTCCTTAACTTTCGACTCTCTGTTGAGACTGATCCTTAACCTTCAATTCTCATTTTGGAATCAGTCCTTAACTTCTGATTCCTTTCCCTTTGAGGTGGGTCCTTAACTTCCGACTCTCTCTTTTGAGATTGATCGTTAACTTTCAATTCTCATTTTGGAATCAGTCCTTAACTTCTGATTCCTTTCCCTTTGAGGTCGGTCCTTAACTTCTGACTCTTTCTTGAGATTGATCCCTAACTTTCAATTCTCATTTTGAAATTAATCCTTAACTTCTTATTATTTTCCTTTCGAGGCCGGTCTTTAACTTCCGATGCTCTCTCTTGAGATTGATCCTCAACTTTCAATTCTCATTTTAGAATCATTCCTTAACTTCTGATTC
>NW_018251189.1:55310-55631 GCF_001263595.1 Phalaenopsis equestris | reverse complement strand
AATTCTCATTTTGGAATCAGTCCTTAACTTTTGATTCTTTTCCCTTTGAGGTCGGTCCTTAACTTCCGACTCTCTCTTTTGAGATTGATCCCTAACTTTCAATTTGCATTTTGGAATTTATCCTTAACTATTGATTCCTTTCACCTTAAGGTCGGTGCTTAATTTCTGACTCTCTCTTTTGTGATCGATCCTTAACTTTCAATTCTCATTTTGGAAGTAGTCCTTAACTTCTGATTCCTTTCCCTTTGAGGCTAGTCCTTAACTTCTGAATCTCTCTTGATTCTCTCTTGATATTGATCCTTAACTTTCAATTCTCTTTTC
>NW_018251189.1:31458-55297 GCF_001263595.1 Phalaenopsis equestris | reverse complement strand
CAAAATTTCACATATCTTCCTCACCAATGTTAGCATTATCACATGACACATATCTATGGGCTCTCTCTTGAGATTGATCCTTAACTTTCAATTATGATTTTGTAATCAGTCCTTAACTTCTGATTCCTTTCCCTTCGAGGCTGGTCCTTAACTTCCGACTCTCTCTTGAGCTTTATACTTAACTTTCAGTTCTCATTTTTGAATTATTCCTTAACTTCTTATTCCTTTCCCTTCGAGGTCGGTCTTTAACATCCAACTCTCTCTTAAGATTGATCCATAACTTTCAATTCTCATTTTGGAATCAGTCCATAACTTTTGATTCCTTTCCCTTAGAGGTCGGTCCTTAACTTCCAACTCTCTTTTGAGATTGATCCATAACTTTCAATTCTCATTTTGGAATCAGTCCTTAACTTCTGATTCCTTTCCTTTCAAGGTCGGTCCTTAACTTCTGACACTCTCTTTTGAGATTGATCCTTAACTTTCAATTCTCATTTTGGAACTAGTCCTTAACTTCTGATCCCCTTCCTTTCAGTCAATTGTTAACTTCTTATCCTCTTTTTGAGATTGATGCTTAACTTTCAATTCTAATTTTAGAATTAGTCCTTAACTTCTAATTCCTTTCCTTTCGAGGTCGGTCCCTAACCCTCTTCTGAAATTAATTCCTAAATTTCAATTCCCACCTCGGGGTCAGCACTTACATACTGAGTCCAATCCTCTATAAAAACTTGAAACTTGATAACTCAAACCCCCTCTCCAATCCCTAGCGAGAGTTCCTACATCTTGATTTTGATCAAATATTCACCTGCTAATTCTCTAGCGGAAACAAATAGCACACACAATTCTAGACCTTCTTCTAAGTATATTGACATAGGAATTGTGTTGGTTTTGTTGATCTCGCCGGTCAATGCCAATACGCGTGGTGTGCCTGCCTAGCACACCACACCTATTGGGGGTCCATTTGTTGACCTCACTTTTGGTTGAGGTTTAGATTTTCCTCTTTCGTAGCCTAAGGTCTAGCCATAGTTTTTTCCTGTTGACTATTCCTAGAAAACTAGAACAGGAACCCTCACCATTAGAATCTTTACTCAACTTGAGGCTCAACTTGAGGCTCTACATATTGGTTCTAACCTTTAGCACTTAGTAGGTAGGGTCATTATGGGAGAGCTGAAGATGAGTTCCCATAGGACTTTTTGCCTTTAGGGTTGACTCTGGGTTTTGGTTTAGGGTTAAGGCACTCACTTTCACTCACTCTTACCCACAATCACCCACAACCCTAAACACAAGTTTTCCTGACTTTGGTCCCTTCATCCTTTGGGAGACTCATGTAGATAGTCCCCTAAACCCACTAGCCCTATGCTAGGGTTTAGCTAAGACTAGTACATAGAAGACCCAAAGGGGGTTTCCATTGGTCCATAGCTCATGTAGGGTGGTTGATACCCCAACCCTACAAAAATACCCAATTTAACCTTTTTACCTCCAAAACTACCTTAATTACCTAAAAACCCTAAAATCCCAAATTTGGTCAAAATGTTCAAATTCACACCAAATACCCAAGTTGTTTAAAAATTAATTCAAACCATTTGAAAATACCCAAAGTACCCAAAACTACCCTGTTAACCTAATTTTTGGTTGAGGTCTAGTGTTCCTCTTTAGTAGCGTAAGGTCTAGCCATAGCACTTTAAGGAACCCTCACAATTAAAAATCCTAAACTCCTCTTTACTCAACTTGAAGTTCTACATATTGGTCCTAACCTCTAGCACGTAGTAGGTGGGGTCACTATGGGGAGCTCAAGAAGAGTTCCTATAGAATTGTTGGACCTTAGGGTTGATGAAGAGTTCCTATAGAACTGTTGGACCTTAGGGTTGATCCTTGGTGTTGGTTTAAAGCTAAGGCACTCACCAGCAATCACCTCACTCACAAATACTCACAAGCACAAACCAAAATTTCTTTACTTTGGACCATTGATACTTTTGGGATACTCAGGTAGATAGTACCCTAAACCCACTGACCCTAGGCTAAGATTTAGCTAAGACCACTACATAGAGGATCAGAATGGGGTTTCCATTAGTGCATGGCTTATTTATGGTGGTTGGCATCCCAACTCTACCAAAATGCCCAACTTAGCCTTTTGCCCCTAAACTCCCCAAAATTACCGAAGTACCCTTGAAACCTTAAATTTGGCCAAAATACCCAAATTTACCCAAAATACCTAAATTTGTTCAAAAGTCATTTCAAACCTTCTAAAAATACCCAAATTACCCAAAATTACTAAAAATTGCCATATTACCAAAATACCCCTCCATAGCCCAAAATTTCAAAAAATGCAAAAAAATCCCAAAAATTCCCAAAATTGTCCAAATATTCCTAATTTCATTTTTTTAACTACCACATGACCCAATTTGGCCAATTTGACCATCTTTGACCAAAACCCCCAAATTTTCCTTAAAGGGTCAAATTTCCCCAAATTTACTTCAAATGTCCATCAAATTGGTCCCAATTTCTCCTAATTTTAATTCTAAACTAAAATTCACCTTTAATATGACTAATATAAACCAAATTTTAACTTAATTGGCTCATACTTTGAGCCCAATTTGATTTAGATCAAATCCCCACTTTTGGTCACATGACTTAATCTCAACAAATTGAACCTATAGTCCATTCAATTTGCCACAATTGATGTTGTAAACTCTTCATAATATCCATATACGTAAAACTTGACCTTCAATTGGCCTTGGTGAAGCCTCATTTGCACTTAATTTTGACCCAAGCCCAAAAATCCCCACATTTGCCCGAATTTGGCTGTCTTCAAATTCCACCAAATTGAGTGCTTTAGCCCCAAAATTGGCACCCAATTCATGTTGAGCTAGCCACACCTTCACAGTCCATCAAACTTAAATTAAATTCACCCACACTTTTACCACAGTGAAAGAAGGTGATGCCCCATCAAATCCCCCTTCCATAGAGAGCCTAGCTTAACTCTAGACTAACACTTGAAATTGAGCTTGGTCGAATTCATACCTAGACCTTTCACCACATCAAGAGGCTTAATCCCTAGCCTCCTTGAACCTCCACGAACATGCCAAGCACCTCTGATTGAAGTCTAGCCCATCATCCCCAAAATGATCAAATCTATAAAATCTTCTAAATTGACCCCCAATTGAACTCAAAATGCTTTCAATACTGCACCAAAAATGTTCATTACAATCATCTACATCAAATGAATTAATAAAATTGGGTCAATTGACATGGATAGCCTCATCTAAATCCAAGTTTTGGTCATTTGAACCCACATTGGATAAATGCTCTAAAATTAGCCTAACCACCCCAAAGCCACCAAATTAATTACTCCACAGCCATTAGTTGGACCCTAGTGACCATGCTAAACCCCATAAAACCATCTAAGCTAAGCCATGGACCAAAGGTCCCCTAAATCAAGGGATTTTGATTCCATTTTATCTTAAGCCTTGGATATTTTTTCCAAAACTAAACCTCAACTCATTTAATTTTTGTGACATATTCCCCTGGCTCACCTGAACACCTAGCCACCTTCTCTGGCCTGACCGGCCGGCATAGTGGTTGGAAAACATAAAAACTATGAGCCACCTCATGAAATCAAACCCATTTCAAACCTAGAGGCCACCTCATCCAAATTAGATGTAAAGCTTCTATGCCCTCCACCTAAGAATCACTTTTCACCCCCCCAATTGGTCGTGGCAGCAAGCCATAAGCGACTTTTATAAAAAGCTCACCTCCATGGCCAAGGAGGGTGTACTGAAAATTTCTTAGACACAGCCCTCCAAACTTCTCATAGAGATTCTTTAAGACCTCCTCAGTGCAAACCAATCACTTTCCCCTACTGATTCCCACTGTGGAAGCTCTATTTTGAGCTCAAACTTCTGCCAAAAATCAGGACAAAGCTCACCAAACCTTCACAGTCCATCAAACTCAAATTAAATTCACCCACACTTTTACCACAGTAAAAGAAGGTGAAGCCCCATAAAATCCCCCTTCCATAGAGATCCTAACACAACTCTAGACTAACATCTGAAATTGAGCTTGGTCGAATTCATACCTAGACCTTTCACCACATCAAGAGGCTTAATCCCTTGCCTCCTTGGACCTCCACAAATTTGTCGAGCATCTCTGATTGAAGCTTCCCTTCTTAGAGCAAAGGTATTGGGCTTCTCCTCCTCCCGAGCCTATTTTGATTCTCCATTTAATTAGACTTAATTTAATTGCATGATTACCCTCTGGAAGTGTTCGTCTCACTTAGATGTGTCCATAAGATCAAACCCCATGAGATTTGGTTGAGTCTAGAGGGAGATCTTAAGGTATTAGTGTGGACGATTCTTGGGTTAGCCTATTCGGGGACGATGACGGGGAGTCATGTAATCACATGTTTATCTCATCAATGCACAAGACAAAGCTAGACAACGCTTCGATTCACAAAGCGCGGCCGAGTTAGCGGCTACGTGGATGGCAGCGTCTAACCAGAGCATGCCACGTGTGTTTTCAGAGTAGCGTGCCACGTGTGTTTTCAGAGCCGCCTAGGATATAGTCAGCGTTGCGCATTTAAATAGATAAATTGTGATTTAAGTAATTCAGAAAATGCTTCCTAGCTTAAAAAATTTGTATCTTGGTGTAAAAAAATCATAAAAATAAAATAAAAATACCCTCTTGCTCAGTGAACAGAGGAGAACAATGTGGAAATAATATAAAGTCCATTTGAAGCATGTTTTATTTTTAATTAATTAAATACTATTTTGAGTCTTTTGATTCTCCATGCATGTAGACATTTCACCATGACTTGAAATTTTAGCATGTTGTTGCCTCTGTCTTAGGGAACATTTCATAATTTTTTTAAATCTAGAGGAGATCTGTAGATAGAGATCCATATTTTTCAAGTTTCTGTCTATTATTTGCATAAATTAATTATAATAATTAGAATGTTGTTTAGAAAGTTCCAAGAAATTTTTGGAAGGTTTTCCAAGAAAATTTTGGAAGGTTTGCTATGACTAGAGAGCCCTTTGGAAAATATTTCATGGGTTAAGTGATTAAGAATGCACCTAATTTCCACCAACCCTAAAACACAAAAAAAATTAATTTTGGGTAACAAAAACATCTAAATGACTTGATTTTTAATATCCATTAAGATTCAATGTTCAAAGAACTCCCCATAAAATTTTCAAAACATTTAGAGCTCATTTAATAACATAAATTGATTTTTTAAGTTGAATGAAATTTTTGGCACTAAAATAATTTTTAATAATTAAAATATAACTAAAAAAACTATAAAAATTGGTTTTTGGAGTTCTTTGTGATCAGAGGAATTTCTTAAAAATAAATTCAAATTAAAATGAAATTCAATTTTCAACCCTATTTTTAATATTTAAATAGTTAAAAAATGATAAAAATCACAAAAATAATAAAATTCATTAAAATGTTTTAAATTATTTTCTAAGAACTTAGGAACAATCAAAATGTCTTTTCTAATTTTCTAAGTGAAGATATTGAATTTTGAAGCATAACATAATTTTTAAAGGCTAAAAATGTACTTTCAATAAAATGATTCCAAAATTTTAAAGAAAAATTAGAAAAATATGAAATTTGTTTTTCTGTGTCCCTTGACATCAGAGAGATTTAATAAAAATATAAAACTTAATTTTCCACACTTAAAATACTTTATAATTAATAAATACTCAAGAACTTAAAATAAATCTTAAAATTTAAATATAATTTAATAAATCATTAAATTTGGTCCCAATGCTTCTCTGGTCTAAGTCTACCTTTAGTAAAAAATTTAAAGATTTAATGCGAAAATCCTATTTTTGCATTAAAATAAATATGTAAATTAAATTAAATTTTGAAAAATCATATTTTCTCCTATGATGTCTTAATTGACCCATGAGTGAGGTGGGATGAAAATTCCAAAGTCATTTGGATTAAATTTGACAAATTACGAAGTAATAGAGCCTTAGGGGCAAAAGTGTAATTTTGGAAATTTGGCCTTAATTAGCATTTAGGCTTATTTCAAGGAAGGAAAAGGGTAACTTTTGATCCTAATTAACATATTTGGAAGATTTAAATATAAGGGGGTTAATTAGTAGAAACCAACCTCACTCTTTCATAGATTAAAGGATAAATTTGTAATTTCCTTAAATTATTAAAGTTTAGAAATCTGATCAATTAAATGATCCTAGACTTAGGGGTATGACTTTGGATGTTGATAATTAACCAATCTAATACCCCTTCATCACTTAAAATTCAATCACTTCCAAAATATTTGTTAAGACATCCACCAAAACCTTAAGGGCTTAGTACAGGGCTTAGTACAGTACTGACCTAGGCTAAATCAAATATGATTAAATGAGGATTAGAAAAGTGAACATAATTAAAATTGAACATCTTTAAAAAACTATAAGCCCAAATTAAAAAGTTGATTGAGTGGCTTGATAACATTAACGGCCCCTTTTTAAGGGTCTTCACCCACATAATTTAAAAATTAAATCACATATGATAATTACCCTACTCTTAGGGATAATCGAAACATCATTGTTCGTTGAGCATTAAAGGTATTTATTGGATGGGTTATTAAGCAACATAATAAGTTTAAATAAGCTCGAAACTTTTCACCAGGCGGTGAGAGGGAAGCATGGACCTACTTCTTCCTCTAGACCTGTTGGATACCTCAGAGGTCTACTAAACTTAATATGTTTTGCTCAACAAAAATCATCCTTAATAAAATTAATAGGGACCCACCAAGATATGACCTAGGGTTAGGTAGGTCGCCAAAAGTTTACTTTCATGCTTCATATAAAAGGCCCTTACATGCATTTTGAGTTTCAAGTGGTGGAACGAGAAGACTTGCCAGGTACGCTTTTAAAGTTTACAATGTCATCTTTTTGTTTATGTTAACACAAACCTGCATGCTAAACAACGGTGTCACCCTGCATGAAAACTTAACTTGTCAGGATAGCCACAAAACCAAAACCAAAACCAAAACTAAAGTCAACCAAGATAACATTCACTGCCATAACATTCAAAATATAAAACAACTCAAAATTTAATCACAAACATCACACAAAAACCATAACTACAACTAAATTAAGACGTCTCTATTGGATGATTTGGAATCCCTAAGAGTAGGTAACCTACGGTGTACGGTTGCTAATGAGGCTTCCCACGTTCTAAATGAAATTATGGAACTCATTAAGTTGAGTTTAGTAAATTCATTTGGACTAAGCGAATCTAATATAAAATAGTGGTGCCAGAATGAGAGAACCGTGGGACCCTAACAAGTGTCGCTCTAATCAACTTTAACATGCCCCCATAAATTTTTAAAGAACTACAACCATAAGGCTACCTGATTTGATATCATAACTTGACACACTAGAAAAGTCAAACACGTCGCAACAAGGAGCTTGGAGCTAGCATGGTGAGCAACACGGCCATCTTAACAAAACACGTCTTCCCCAGCTAAACCAATTTCCTTACTTAGAATTAAAGTTAAAGTACCAAGCTATAGGATTTTGAGGTTGTCTGCTTATGCAACATAAATCCTCACCTCATCTTTAGGCCTTTGTACAACCATGTTGTACATTATTAGCCCTAACACGTCTTAGGATTATGGCTTTGTACAACCATGTTGTACATTATTAGCCCTAACTCGTCTTAGGATTCTGGGGTTGACGTTCGTCGCGACCTAAATCCTCACATCTTCAAGGCTATCTTCAAGTCTATTTGTGTGATCATTCCACACAAATGTAAGCCCTAATTAAATAAAGTTAGTTGGATGGAACACCTAAATAATTTCCCCCACAAATGTAAGCCCTAATTAAATAAAGTTGGTAGGATGGAACACCTAAATAATTTCCCTTTGAAATGGAAGCCAACCTATAGGGTAGACTGGGAAGTCACTGAGGTTCTCCTTCGGATATGTGGCA
Organism: Phalaenopsis equestris; assembly: GCF_001263595.1. NCBI lineage: Eukaryota > Viridiplantae > Streptophyta > Magnoliopsida > Asparagales > Orchidaceae > Phalaenopsis > Phalaenopsis equestris. The sequence continues at coordinate 47,354 of NW_018251189.1, read as the reverse complement.
TCCCTTAGTTCTTCCTCCTTTGGACTCTACAACCAAATGTTCCAAATTTGAGCCAATCCCTTTTCAGACCTCTGTGTCCAATATCATTGAGCTACAACCAAATGTTCCAAATTTGAGCCAATCCCTTCTCAGACCTCTGTGTCCAATACTGTGTCCAATATCATTGAGATGTCCTATCCTTTGACCTCTTTGAAGATAATATTTCTTAATTTTTATTGAGAGTTTTCTTAGGTGACTTTGGTTATCTAAGATGTAATTAACTATAGGGGCTTTCCCTTAAAAGAAGCTTTACCAAACTTAGCTTAATATAAACTCTATTTAATTCTTCATATTAAATATGAGAAATTTTCAACAAATAAAAATGGTTTCACAGACCAAACAAACGTCATATATTTCTTAATTTATTTGATCGAGTTTCATCCTCAAGTCTTGTGTTTATCTTTTAGGATAGATATAGGGTTCGACGTACAATGGTCTTTCATTTAAACTATGAAAACTATGGAGTCAGTTTAATTTCCTATTATTCTAAACTTAAAATGTCCTTCCGTTCAGACCGGGGCGACAATTTTTTGATCCCGGCAACCGACAGCTTCTTACGGGCAACTCCCCAGACCAAAGTAGCACCGCCAGGTTATGCCGACTCCGCTGGGGAGGAGCTTTTCTCTCTATTTAAATAAGGAAATATTATCTTCACACATCAGTAATTTGTTCATGTCCCTCTTGGACCAAATTACCCTTCTACCATTGACATACTTTACCCATTTCTATCTTGGAAAAATATTGCCAACTTTTTGGACTTCAGGACTGCCTGTTCAATCACCTTTGAACAGAGGTGTTTAGTAGGCCATTAAAGACTCTTTAAATCTTCATGTGGGGTCGGACCCCAATAGGTGTGTTGGTGGACTAGTTCCACCTGGGCATTATGAGCTGCTAAATTTCACATCTCCCTTCCAAATCTGATTTGTTATTTTTCCAAATTAAATTAAATTTTGTTGTGATGTTTCACATCTCCCTTCCAAATCTGATTTGTTATTTTTGCAAATTAAATTAAATTTTGTTGTGATGTGCGCGCTTTAAAATTTTCTTATATTAATTAAATTTTTATACTTTTAAATTACCTTTTTACTAAAAATTTTAAAATCCCCATAAACTAAAATTTACCCAGTCTACAGACTAACCTCAATAAATTTTCAGTGCTTGCACTAAAGATTACAAGGTTTTGGCCATATAGCTAACCCCAAAACTTTATGTTTTAAATCTGTTGCAATAGCCTACCCAACACTGAATTTTTCTTGTAATTTTTTCCCGAAAAGCCATGAAGCCCACAACGTTGCTCCCACCATTAAGTTTGGAGCCCTATTTGAAGACCTCGAGGTTATCCTCGGGAAGGCTCCGTTCGTCGTGATGAAAGTCACCGCTCTAGAAGTTCATGAGTCGTCTGCTGAGTTCAACCTGAACTGTTATCAGGACTTCCCTTCCTACAAGAAAGCTAAGACTACAGCCGCTGTGGCACCTAACAAGCCTGCTTTCCCCACTGCTGCTAAGGGGAAAGAAGCACTGCTGCTAAGGGAAAAGAAGTAATGATCATTGAAGATCCAACTGAGGGATTAGTTGTCCCACCATCAGTATTTGAAATTGGGTTGGGTTTAAAGACTACACCACTAACTCGAACCCAAAGGAGAAACCATAGCAAGAGAGTTCGGAGGGCCACTAAAGCTCAACCTCCTAAAGAAGTACCTACTGATGAAGAGCCTCACCAATAGGAGTTAGAAATATCAGAAAGATCGGAAGCATATCCACTTCTGTGGGGAAGTAGATTCCATCCTTTGATAAATACTAACGAGTATGAGAGTATCCAGAAGATTACCACTGCATTACCATCACTTCATGGACAGGGTGTGGAGAGAAAGAAGTCTACTCCTATCACCTGAATCAATTCAATTTTTCAGAGGCTAGCTGCCAAAGGAGGCTATTCAATCAGTGAACTACTTAAACGGGTAGGACATGCAATATCCCCTCGCGTGAAGGAATAAATTTTAAAGGATGTTAGATCTGCCAAACAATCTCAGAAGTTAACTGAGGCTTTGCCTACTCGTATTCCTGTCTGGCTTCTCTTGGGGAGCAGAGTTGATACCGCCATAGTCACCACCGAGTTTATCGTCGCCAGGACCGCAGGTCATCAATCGATTAAGTCAAAACCAAGTCCAAGAATTTTATCAAGCATGCACCACAAAGACATACCTAAAATTCCAATGGAAAAGACAAAGAGATTACCCGATACTGTAGCTGGTCTGCATCATGGGGAGCATACTCTTCCTCGACATACCGGTGTTTCTACTAGGACACTCCATCCTAAGACATCATCGTCAAAGAAAAAGGTACGGATACACAAGGTCATTGTACAAATATAATCCAGTAAGCCCGTAGGGCAAGATCATGGAATGAAGCCAGTCCGAAGTATCTGACATCATCGCAGTGATTGCTAGTCAAATGGAAGAACAAGAGGAGGATGTCCAGCAGGGTCCTCCAGATGTTAGAACAATGAAAGAATTAATGATCAAAGAAAAAGTTGAAAAGCTCAAAGCTGATATTTCCGAGTTGGCTTCGAGTTGGCTTGGGAACACGGAGTTTCCATCGACAACAATGATGAAGATTTTGACTATAATAATTACTTCGAAGGAGATTTCATGGATGTCCATGTCATCGAAACCAAAGCCGCATCTACGCGTAAGGCTCAACCACTCATCAAAGAGAACACCGTAGATGAGCTGCGTAGAGCTATTCTCCTAATGGATGAGCAAGTCAGTCAACTGGATAGAAGGATAGAAGAGATGGCCGCAGCCATGACCGTCATGGCCACCATTCAAGGGTAATCACAAGCACCGCAACTAGCATCTCCAGATGTCAACCAACCGTAGATAATAAATATTATAGATTAAAGAAGAGAAGTTGTTTCAAGAAATAGAGATGAACAATAAAAGAAGGATTCTCCATTCAACACCATACCAAAGAAAGAATTTAAGCAAATGGTCAAACAAGTTCAAGAAGCCTTAACCCAATCCAAGGATGGTACATTAATTCTAAAGGGTAGACCCTACCCGTAAGAATTTGATGTTGTACCCTTCCTCAATTGTTTCGTGGTGCTAAACTTTAAAATATTTGATGGGACTGGAAATCCCATACAACATATAGCACACTTCCGAGCCAGTTGTGGAAACACAAGGAATTCTGAAGCTTTACTCTTGCAACAGTTCGTCAGCAGTTTGTCAGGGGTCGCCTTCAATTGGTATGTTGATTTACCAAACGGATCAGTGCCGGATTAGTGCAAACCTTTGCCAAATTGGAACAACTATTTGTGAAAAGATTTGCCAGAGCACAAAAAGCGCAAAACCATGTCTCTATAGGAGAGCTCATGATGGAAAAGCAAAAGCCCAACGAGACTTTGGTGGACTACATTTTGAGGTGGAGAAACCTCAGCATGAAATGTAAACCTCAGTGAAACTAAAGGAACATCACACAATTGAGATCTTACTCAAAAGCATTCACGGGCTAGTAGCTTTCATGCTCAAGGGACTCACCATCAAATCCTTTGAGAAGCTACTTAATAAAGCCAGTAGTATCACAGTCTTCAAGAAGAAATCAAACATATGGATTTACACGAGAAGTCCAAGGCAACCAGAGTGTTTGAAAAGAAGTCAAGAATAGTAGTGACTGTCAACAAAGAAAAACAGCGAATGAAGATATATGCAGAAAATTCTTATCAATCTTCATCACAGGAGGCTCAAAAATAGAATAGTCAGTCCAACCAGCAACCGCCCCAAGGATGGTCATCTTAGAATAAGAGAATATCTCTAGCAGAATGAAAAAAAATGGTGTACTCTTTCAAAGATGAAGCCGTATCCAAAATGTTCAGAAGTCTGATGAAGAAGCTTGAGTTCAGACTACTAGAGCCAAAGAAGCCTGAGAAAATTGACAAGAAAGATTAACCAAATTATTGCCCGTAACACCGATTACTGGGACACACTATAGAAGAATGTTTCATCTTTGAGGAGTGGCTCAAGAAGAACCTTAAAGATAGGAATATAATAATCCCGAAAGAATATTTAAAAGAACCTAAAAAAGGTTGCATAAATAGGATTACGACCGAGCCAATTTCTCCGAATCCATACACCAGAGAAGAGGGATGGAGTACGACTTGGGATAAACTTAATAGGGTCCTAAATCAAATCCAAAATTCACCGAGACAATCTTCCACATACACTGGAAAAGATGGACGGAGTGCGGTCTGGACCAAATCATCTAAGAAAATATGGAACCAAATCCAGAACGCATCAAAACAAACTTCCATTCAGACTCTTCAGCCTGTCAAGCCCAAGATGAAAATTTCTCCACAAGAGCCATCATTGCCAAAGATAAAGAGAAAGAAGAATGTCATTGTGAAGATTGATAGCACGGAGGGTAGGATAGGTGATGCATCTGCTAGATTGGTTTTTTTGGATTCGGGGAAGAAAATCCTCGAACCCTTAACTTTGTATGATTTTCTGTTTGCCCCTTCGGGGTCTTATGAATATAATGATCATGATTTCGGCTACATTTTAATTGTTTATAGTGATGACATAATCAGTTATGACCATTCTAACTTCAATCTCGATTCTTGAAATGATCCTTAAATCATACTTGAGTCTGAAGAACTCGTTAACAAAACCGAAGAAAACATCAACGATCCAGCAATGACAGCACCGAAAGTGAGGAGCCAATTCTTGAGCACCACGGTACATTGCTTGACATCAACTTAGATCTTTATGATAAAGAAGAAACACCGTAAAATTCAAAAAAGGTACCTCAAGAAGAAGAAATTACAAAAATAAACTTGAGGAGCGGAAAAGTGTTACCCCCGAGAACAGCTCAGTGGATAAAGGAAAATAAATGTAATAACTCGAGAAGAGCGACCTCCACCTCCACCAGTGGAAGAAACACATAACCAAGAAAAAATTGGAAGACCATACAAAATGGATTACAACGTGCTAGCTCATCTTAAACAGTTACCGGCCCGATTAAACATCTATGACGCTCTAATCCTATCAAAGGAGATGAGAGAGTCTCTGGTTATAGCGTTGATTGACCTAGAGATTTGCTTAACTCATTTAGCCAGCACATCCTCAGATGAAGTTTGCTCGTTGAAAGAACAGCCTAGGGTGACATTTACCGATGAAGATTTGCTGCTCGATACCGCCGACCACAACTGACAACTTTACATCTCCGTTAACATCGACAAATTTGTGTTGTACAGAGTTTTAGTAGATTTTAGAGCAACACTCAACTTGATGAGTCTATGAATTAGCCTATTTGGACATTGAAGTTCAGGAGCTTACGGCCGATAAAATGATGCTAAGAGGATTCAACCAAAAGGGAGAAAGAGCCCTTGGATTGATTACATTATTTATGAAGGTTGGAGAACTAGTAACAACTGCCAAATTTCATATCATCGATGCCGAGACCTCTTTCAACGCTCTACTTGGTCGACCGTGGATTCATGAACACAACATGGTTCCATCGTCTCTACACTAGTGCATCAAGTACTTTAAAGAAGCATAAGAACATTATATCAAAGGAGATCTACAATCGTTTTCATTTCATGAAGTTGGCATTCATTAAAATGCTGCCTACTACGTACCTCCAAGGAAAACTGTATTCTCTCGCGAAATTATAACAAACAAAAGTAAAGATCTAAAAGAAGTACAATGGCAGGGTCATTCAACTCCACTTCAGCGAGCTTCCACTACTCCTTTACAATAAGTTGGTGAAGGTTCTTTTAGTTCGAGCACCCGAGGTCGAGGCCGGGGACGTAAAGGAGCAAGAACCAACTTAATCATTGAATGGACTAGGCCAACCATCAACATCAGTGATGAAGATAGCTCCGAAGAAGAAATAATGAAGATAAAATAGAGGAAACCTCAATACAAGATATCCTTAGAAGATGCGGAGAAAAGTGAATATGAGATGATGTATGATCGAATAAACTACAATGTGAATACTATGACCATTGCCCCGATCCTCCCTCAAAAGGTCGAGAGTTTAGAGGACAAGGAAGTCCGTAGTGCTGGTTCAAAGCTGATCAAACTTTACTGTGCTTCTACCTCTACTAATCTTAAAAATCATGTAAATTTGGATGAGAATCTTAATGAATTAATGGAATTGCCTTTTGACTACGTTTTGCCTTACGTACAAAAGTTAATTCAATATGGACATTTACCCAAACAAATGCCAAAAGATAAGTTACAACTTTTTGAAAAGTGATGGAGTGTTATAAGTCAAACTCTGAACTCAAAAGAGGGTCTCGGATTTGGTACAGTCAGGGTCTCGGATTTGGTACAGTCCGGATTTGGTACAGTCGGACCAATTGATTATTCAGAATTTTGTATGCTTGTTACTAGTGAATCAAAAGAGGATTGCCTCGATTTAGAGGATGAATCTATTGATCAACTGATAGATGATGCTCTGCCAAAATTTGAGGGAGAAACAAAATAAACGGTTGATGAGATGAAAGAAATCAACCTCAGAACTGAAGAACAACCCCGACCTACATTTATAAGTTCTCGACAGAACGATGAAGAATCTCTACGATTGAGAAAATTTTTAACAGAATTCAAAGATTGCTTTGCATGGAGTTATGATGAAATGTCAGGACTGTCAGCAGAAGTTGCAATTGATAAACTCAGGGCGGATAGGGATATAACCCCAGTAAAATAAGCTCCAAGAATAATGTGTCTCGAAATAGACCAACAAGTCATTTAAAATAAGCTCCAAGAATAATGTGTCTCGAAATAGAGCAACAAGTCATTTCCAAGGTGATCATTTCCAAGGTGAAGAAATTAATAGACGCTAACTTTGTAAACAAAGAGCAATACCCCACATAGTTAGCCAATATTGTACTTGAAAAGAAGAAAATGGACAAATTCGTGTTTGCGTCGACTTCAGAGATCTAAATAAAGCATGTCTGAAAGATGAGTTTCCACTACCAATACCGAAATTGATTGTCGATATCGCTTCTACACATGAATTCTTCTCTTTCATGGACGGATCATCGGTTCATGGACGGATCATCGGCGGATCATCGGGATACAACTAAATCAATATGGCTCCTAAAGATGTAGCAATTACATCCTTCAGGACACCGATCAGAACTTTCTGCTACGCAGTAATGTTGTTTGGGTTAAAGAACGCCGGAGCAACATATCAATGTGCAATGAAAGAAAATTTTGACGACCTCATTTAAAATCAAGTAGAATGCTACGTGGATGATTTAGTCATCAAAAGCAAATGAAAAATAGACCATTTATGAGATTAGTCATCAAAAGCAAATGAAAAATAGACCATTTGTGAGAAATAGACCATTTATGAGATTCGAGGATCTTGTTCGAACGATTACGACGATATTACCTTAAAATGAATCCCTTAAAGTGCGCCTTTGGTGTTCAATTTGGGAAGTTTCTAGGATTCGTTGTTTGTCATCATGGAATCGAGATTCACCCAGATAAGATTAAAGCTATCTTAGAATGCTTCCTCCTAAAACCTTAAAACAACTACGTTCCTTCCAAGGGAAATTGGCATATCTGAGACGCTTTATTTCTAATCTCTAAGGTAGGTGTCAGCCCTTCTCGACATTAATTAAAAAGGACACCAAATTCATTTGGGAAGCGAAATGCCAGCGGTCCTTTGAGAACGTTAAATAATATTTAATGACACCTCCTATTTTGGCAGCCCCTATCCCAGAGAAACGTTTGATACTTTATACCACGGCCCTAGATGACTCTCTTAGAGCCCTCTTAGCCCAAGTCAATGACGAGGGTAAAGAAAATGCACTCTACTACTTGAGTTGTCGTCTGATACTAGTAGAAGTAAGGTATCCACCTATTGAGACGCATTATCTGGGATTAATTTTTGCCGAACAAAAGCTTAGACATTACATGCTCTCTCATAAGATTACCCTAATTTCAAAAGTTAACCCTTTGTAATTTTTGATGACCCGTCCAACACTCTCCGGTTGGTCTATGATCTTATTACAATTTTATATAACTTTTGTTCCCCTCCATGCTATCAAGGGACAGATTCTATCAGACTTTCTTGCTGCACACTCACTGCCAGCTGGGTACCCTCTCAATGAGGAACTACTAGATGAGCAAGTGTTGCAAATGGAATTCTAAAGTGTGCAATGTTGGGAGATGTACTTTGGCGGTGCTTCATCAGTAAAAAAAGATAAAGGATCAAACATAGTCAGGATCAGGCACAGTCATACCAGGTAAAGCAGAGATTGGTTTGATTTTTATCACACTAGATAAGGGTTCTCATACCACCTGACAGAGCCGTGCACCAACAATGAAGCAGAATATGAAGCCTTAATCACCGGATTGGAATTGGCAATCTCAATGGATATAACAAACATTGACATCTACGGTGACTCTCAACTCGTCATCCAGCAAGTCGCTGGACAAAATACTTTGAAACCAAGGCTAGCAGAATATCACTGATACGCGATGAAGTTACTGGAGCAAATCCCCTATGTGTCTTTCTATCGGATTCCTAGGAGAGATAATGCCCATGCCGACGCTCTAGAAAAACACGCTAAAGAACTGGCGTGTCTCCTGGAGGATTCCATTGAAATCATAGTACAAGGAAGACAAGTTCTGTATTGTATCGACCTTGAAATTCTACACAAGCTCAAAAAAGAAGAAACAATGATTGCAGTTGTGGATATCAATGAAGATTGCCGCAAGCCATTAATAGAATATTTGCATACTAGAAAGCTGTCGGAAGACAAGTCTGAGGCACATCAATTTACAAAGAGGGTGAGTCTTCTATAGAAGATTGTTTTACCAGGTGTGGCTACGATGCCTAAGAAAAGCTGAAGCCCAAAAGATCATCAAAGAAGTACATGTCGGATTGTGTGGCGCTCACCATTCAGGACTAAAAATGAAAATGAAGATCAAGAGACTCGAATATTGTTGGCAAGCAATGATGTTTGACTGCATGGATACAGCTAAAAAATATCACCAGTGCCAAGTGCATGGGGTGATCTTGCACCAACCTCCGAATGTGCTACACCCAACCATTGATTCGTGGCCATTCGAGTGTTGGGGCATGGATATAATAGGTCAGATACACCCTCCATCTTTCAAAGGACACATGTTTATACTTGTTGCTACAGACTATTTCTCCAAAAGGGCAGGGGTAGTGCCTCTACGAGAGGTTACGACATAGCACGTCTTTCAGTTCTTCAAAAGCCAAGTCGTCTATCATTTTTGAGCACCGGAAAAAATAATTTCCGATAACGGGACAGCTTTTAAAAGTACAAAGATCAATAATTTTATCAAAAGGCACAGGATATATTGGAGATACTCTACAATTTACTATCCCAGAGCAAACAGATTGGTTGAGGTCTTCAACAAGACGCTGGTACAGATTTTTAAGAAAACATTGGATGAAAATAAAAGAGATTGGCACAACAAAGTGTTAGAAGCATTGTGGGCCTACCGGATGACGTTCAGGACTCCCACTCAGTGTACAACCTACATGCTTGTGTACGGGTCCAAGGTCAAGCTACAGTTAGAAATTCAGACGTCGTCTCTTAGAGTCGCTGTTGCCAACTAACTAAAAATAGAGGACAGTGCAAAGCTCAAGCTTGAGGAACTAGAGATTCTTAAAGAAAAAAGGCTTGAAGCACAAAAACATTTGTAACTTTACTAGGCAAAGATGGTACAAGCTCATGAAAAATTGGTCCGCCAAAGGACATTCAAAGTTGGTGACCTTCTCCTCGTGTTCAAAAGGCTTATTCTTTCATGTCGCAAGATAGGTGGAATATTCGAGCCAACTTGGAAGGGACCATTTATCGTTGAAAATATCTACGTAGGAGGAGCCTACCAGTTAGTAAACTTTCAGGGCAAAAGACCCATGCTACCAATCAACGGATGATACCTAAAGACATACTACGTAACTTGACATTGCTTGCCTTCACTTGATTTAAAATTTTAAAATTTTGATAGTTTTGGGGTTATCTATCTGGCCAAATGTTTGTGGCCGCATCCAAAATTTTTGTAACAAAATTAAACTCAACATAATAAAATTTTTTGAAAATTAAACAGTTCAATTTTCTCTTTTCAAACTTAATATGCTACTAATTGAAACAAAATTCACACATAAATAAACGATCTCTTCTTAAACTAAAATTTCCTTTAATAAATACTTTGTTTTGTTCTTGTTCATGCTAAGTTTTAGCCCACTGACATTTTTCCTGTCATCTGCTGTGAAATGTTAGGCCAGAGGCTGATCTTCGCCTTTAAAGATGGTTGCAATCTCACACTATATGAAGAAATGGTGTCGCAGGGCGGCATTATAGATTTTGACATGGAATTTAACCAAATCGGCATGGATTACGAGGAGAGGAATATGAGCGTCCCCTAATGAATTTTGTCAGTCGATGAGAAAAGGAAGGGCTACCATCACTACTAAGGGTGGTCAGCAAAGATAGTGCATCACTGAAAGGAAAGAACGTGATGGTACAACAGGACTCGATGGAGGGGCCCAGCCGTTTACCATCCATGGTAGCTACGCCGACTGGTGGCCTAGTTGTTGTTGATAATGAAAGGATACCGTTTGCTCCACTATGAATAACACAGCAAAGAAACGCTAGCCGATGGAAACAGAGAGCTTTCTTTTGAGAAGAGAAGAGACGCCAGAAAGGGGTAGACAACTTGCTCACTCCTATTTCTGAGGGACACGTTTATGATATGGGCATGAAAGAGACCTCCTCCAGCCAGCCTGCTACGGATGAGGAGTCCGAGTTTGTTACAAAGCCAAAGATACTACTAGCTTCAGATGTTCTATGTACGGGTTACCTTACCTGCAATGGTTTACCTGCAATGGCAAAATACCTACACGAGCGTCAACTATAATAAGGGCATTCAAATGAGGGAATAAGCATTACAGAGCCGTATGTTCTAAAATGAGATTATAATGTCGTACATCTAAAACACTACAACACATTAGAGGAATAAGCATCTACTGATGATGGACCTCAGAACACTAATTACCTGATAGGGGCAAAGCCATATGTCCAATGGATGCAGAGTCGTATGTTCCGACGGGTACAGAGCCAAATGTCCTGTCAGACGCGGAATCATACATTCTGTTAGAACCGGAGACAACAACAACTTGGGTTCCCGCTGATATTCAAATGAGGGAATAACCATGACAACTACTGACTCCCAGTACGGTGGAATATTATAAAATGAGCAAAGGAAATAAAAGAGACTTCAAATTCTACGAAGAAGTATGGGGAAAATTCATCAACATACTTAAGGGATTAGAACTGTAAACCAGAGTCTTCTCAGAGACTAACAAAAAAAGTATTCTTAACTGCATTTTTGACCTAAGGGATAGAGGTTGAGTAGGTTTACTTATGGAAAGGACCTATTCTGAGCCGAGGAAATAGATGCGAGGAAAAGGGAGGATTACTATCTAGCGTGGCTGCTGCTACAACTTCACAAATGATAAACAAGGGAATCCGCCTGAGATCCTCATACACAATCAAGTAGATCCACTACCTCTAATGATAAATTGGATGATCAAAAGAATGGTTAGATGGAATATTTTTCGAATATTTTTCCAGCTACCTGCAATCCAAATAGTTGTATTATCAACATATACAACGAGGGTATTTGCATACCTCCACACATTGATTACCATGACTTCATGAGGCCTTTATGTACGGTCTCCTTCATAAGTAAAAGTAACATCTTAATTGGGAAATAAATTGACATCGTTAGGCCTGGTGAGTTCAGAGGTTCTATGGAGACTCCCCTACCAGTTGGCTCAGTGCTGTTCTTAAAGGCAATGGTGCAGATGTTGCCAAGCATTTCATTCTAGGAGTGCGACACTGCAGTGTGTTCGTAACCTTCCGATGGATGGACGATAGAAAAATGCCAAAATGCCGCACGGATTTCAGCCTTTCAGCCAGATCTAGAGCTGGAGGAACTACTACCTTACAAGCTATGAGAGGGTTGCACCCCTGAGCCCATGCGAAGGGAACTCTTGTCCTAAAGCGTGGCTTTGAAGGTCAACTTGATCAGGCGCTCGTCACAGCAGGAACAGACAGTCTAAAGGATTCTTTTTCGCTTTACTACATTACAACAAATATGATATATATCAGAGATACTCAGCCTATGATATGTACTTGGCTTGAGATTTTTTGGATGTACTTTGATGCAGTTAGCACATTGTACTTTTTGATGTGTTAACCTACACTTGATCTGTAACATTTATTGGAGCACATTAATGAAGTTTCTTTCAGAAAGTTTTTTATTTGTTCAAAATTGCCTTTTGTGCGATGGATGAAAGCCACGAACTATACGTTGGTTCAAATTTATAATTAACAAAGAAAAAAACAACAAACAAAAACTTTTTTACCATAATAAAATTTAAACAAAAATAACCAATAAACAAACAACAAAACAACTCTCTTTTAAAAAAAAATCAACCAACTAAAGTCAAATTTTGAAAACATATTTTGAAAAAATTAAATGTGCTAAGAACAACAAGAAAAGAAAATAAATTTTTTGAGTGGATTCTCTCAATTTTGAGGTCTCTTACTCTTTGCTCGCGCAGCACAACTATCTTTGTCTACACTAATTCTCTTCACATTCCCGTGGAATTTCAAAATCTGTGCAAAAACTAGTAAATTTCCACAAATCCTCTTCAATAATGTCAACGTTTACATACGACATATGACGCTCTCTTTTGAGATTGATCCTTACCTTTCAATTCTCATTTTAGAATCAGTCCATAATTTTTTATTCACCTTTTGAGGTCAGTCCTTACCTTCTGACGCTCTCCTCTGACATTAATCCTTACCTTTCAATTCTCATTTTAGAATCAATCCCTAATTTCTAATTCACTTTTTGAGGTCAGTCCTTACCTTCCGACGCTCCCTTCTGAGATTGATCCTTACCTTTCAATTCTCATTTTTGAATCAGTCAATAATTTTTTATTCACCCTTTTTAGGTCGGTCCTTACCTTCTGACGCTCTCTTTTGAGATTGATCCTTACGTTTCAATTCTCATTTTCAAATCAGTCCCTAATTTCTAATTCACCTTTTAAGGTCAGACTCTACCTTCCGACGCTCTATTTTGAGATTGATCACTACCTTTCAATTCTCATTTTTTAATCAGTCCTTAACTTTTGTTTCACCTTTTTGAGGTCGGTCCCTACCTTCTGACGCTCTCTTTTGAGATTGATCCTTACGTTTCAATTCTCATTTTCAAATCAGTCCCTATTTTCTGATTTAATACTTTTGAGGTTGGTCATTACCTTCTGACGCTCTCTTTTGAGATTAATCCCTATCTTTCAATCCTCATTTTTGAATCAGTCCCTAATTTATGATTCACCCTTTTGAGGTCGGTCCCTACCTTTCAATGCTCTCTTTTGAGATTGATCCATACCTTTCAATCTTAATTTTCTAATCAATCCTTAACTTTTGATTCACCCCTTTTGAGGTCGTTCCATACCTTTTGACGCTATCTTTGAGATTGATCATTAACTTTCTCATTTTAGAATCAGTCCTTAACTTCTGATTTACCCTTTTGAGGTCGGTCCCTACCTTCCGACACTCTCTCTTATGATTGATCTTTAACTTTCAATCCTTATCCTGGGATGAGTCCCTAACTTCTGATCCCTCTCTTTTCATGATTGGTCCTTAACTTTCGACCCTCTTCTAAAATTAATACTTGAATTTTAAATTCCACCCAGGGGTCAACTTGAATTTTAAATTCCACCCCGGGGTCAGCACTTGCACATTAATTCCCATCTTCTATAAATTCTTGAAATCTCATAACTCAAAATCAACTCTCCAATCCCTAGTGAGAGTCCCTACTTTTTGATTCCGATCAAATATTCACTTGCTAACTCCCCAACAAAAATAAAATAACACACACAATCCCACACCCCATCTATGTCTCTTGACTTAGGAGTTTGTATTGGTTTTGTTAATCTCCTCGGTCAGTGCCAATACGCGTGGTGTGCTTGCCCAGCACATCACACCTATTGGGGGTCTGTTTGTTGACATCATTTTTGGTTGAGGTCTAGTGTTCCTCTTTAGTAGCCTAATCTCTAGCCATAGGACTTCCTGTTGACTATTCCTATAAAACGAGAAAAGGAACCCTCACCATTAGAAATTTTCAATTCCACTTTACTCAACTTGAAGTTCTACATATTGACCCAAACCTCTAGCACTTAGTAGGTAAAGTCACTATGGGGGAGCTCAAGAAGAATTCCTATAGTATTGTTGGTCCTTAGAGTTGATCCTAGGTGTTGTTTTAGAGTTAAGCCATTCAACAACGCTCACCTCATTCACAACTACTCACAAGCACAAACCAAAATTTCTTAAATTTGGACCTTTGATACTTTTGGGATACTCATGTAGATGGTCCCCTAAACCCGCTGGCCCTAAGCTAGGGTTTAACTAAGACCAGTACATAGAGGACCCAAATGACCATTATTCCAGGGCTTATTAATGGTGGTTGGCACCCCAACTCTACCAAAATGCCCAACTCAGCCTTTTGCCCCAAAACTTCCCAAATTACCTAAGTACCCTTGAAACCTTAAATTTGGCCAAAATTCCCAAATTTACCCAAAATACCTACCCAAAATACCTAAATTTACCCAAAATACCTAAATTTGTTCAAAATTTATTTCAAACCTTTTGAAAATACCAAAATTACCCAAAATCACCAAAAATTGCCAAATTATTAAAATACCCCTCCATAGCCCAAAATTTCAAAAAAATCCGAAAAATCTCAAAATTTTCGAAAACCTTCCAAATATTCTCAATTTAATTTTGTTTAACTACCACATGACCCAATTTGGCCAATTTGACCATGTTTGACCAAAACCCCCAAATTTCCCTTAAGGGGCCAAATTTCCCCAAATTTACTTCAAATGTCCATCAAACTGGTCCCAATTTCCCCAAATTTCAACTATAAACTCAAATTCATCTTTAATATAACCAATCTAAACCAATTATAAGTATAATTGGCCCATGCTTTGAGCCCAATTTAGATTTAGATCAAATCCCCACTTTTGGTCACATGACTTAATCTCACAAAATTGAACCTATCGCCCCCTCAATTTGCCACAATTGATGTTGTAAACTCTTTATAATATCCCTATGCATCCCTATACATCAAAATTGACCTTAAATTGGCCTTGTTGAAGGCTCAATTGCACTCAATTTTGACCTAAGTCCAAAAATCCCCAAATTTACCCTAAATTGACAATGTCTTCAAATTCCACCAAATTGAGTGCTTTAGCCCCCAAATTGGCATCCAATTCATGTTGAAAACTCTTCATGTCATTCTTATTGACCATTCTCAATAATAAATTTGAACTTAGCCTAAGGCTATCCCATTCTAGACCCAAGTTTAGCCCATCATGCCCAAAATGACAAAAACTACAACACCCTCCAAATTGACCCCCCAATTGAACTCAAAATCCTTTAAATACTTCACCAAAAATGTTCATTACAATCATCTACATCCAATTCATCAATAAATTGGGTCAATTAACATGGCTAGCCTAGCCCAAACCCAAGTTTTGGTCAATTGAACCCACATTGGACCCATGCACTAAAATTAGCCTAACCCCCCCAAAGCCACCAAATTAATGACTCCACAACCATTAATTAGACCCTAGTGACCAAGCTAAACCCCATAAAACCACCTAAGCTAAGCCATGGACCAAAGGTCCCCTAAAACATGGGATTTTGATTGCATACAAGCTTAAGCCTTGGATATTTTTGCCAAAATTAAACCTCAACTCATTTAATTGCTGTGACATATTCCCCTGGA
>NW_018251189.1:28986-31397 GCF_001263595.1 Phalaenopsis equestris | reverse complement strand
GCCATCGGGCCTAGTGGCATAAAAATACAAAAAACTTGAGCCACTCCCATAAAATCAAACCCATTTTAAACCTAGAAGCCACCTCATCCAAATTAGATGGTAGAGTATCTCTGCCCTCTACCTAAGCATCACTTTTCACCCCCAAATTGGCCATGGTAGCAAGCCTTAAGCCATTTTTATAAAAAGATCACCTCCACAGCCATGGTGGGTGAGCTAAGAATTTCCTAGAAAGAGCCCTTCAAATTTCTCATAAAGGTTTTTTGAGACCTCCTCAGCTCAAGCCAATCATTTTCCCTCACTGCTTCCCATTGTGCAAGCTCAATTTTGAGCTCAAACTTCTGTCAAAAACTAGGACAAAGCTCACCACACCTTCACAGTCCATCAAACTCAAATTAAATTCACCCACACCTTCACCACAGTGAAAGAAGGACTAGCCCCATCAAATCCCCCTTCTACCGAGACCCTAGCATAGCTCTAGACCAACACTTGAAATTGAGCTTGGTCGAATTCATACCTAGATCTTTCACCACATCAAGAGACTTAATCCCTAGCCTCCTTGGACCTCCAAAAACGTGTTCCACGAACATGCCAAGCACCTCTGATTGAAGCTTTCCTTCTCAGAGCAAAGGTATTGAACTTCTCCTCCTCCCGAGTCTATTCTGATTCTCTATTTGATTAGGCTTAATTTAATAGCATGATTACCGTTGATTACCGTATGGATGTGTTTAGTATGGATGTGTTTATCTCACTTAGACAAGTCCATAGGATCAAGCCCCATGAGATTTGGTTGAGTCTAGAGGGAGATTTAAGGTTTTAATGTGGACAGTTCTCGGGTTATCCTATTTGGGGACGATGACAGGGAGCCGTTCGATCACGCGTTTATCTCATCAATGGATGAGATGAAGCTGAACAATGCTTCGATTTAAAAAGAGCTGGTCGAGTCAGCAGCTATATGGATGGTGGCGTCCAACCAGAGCACGCCACGCTTGTTTTAAGAGCCGCTTAGGATCTTATCAGTGTCGCATGTTTAAATAGATAAAAAGGGATTTAAATAATTTAGAAAATGCTCCTTAACTTCAAAAATTCATATCTTGGTGTATAAAAATCACAAAAATAAAATAAAAATACTCTCTTGCTCAGTGAGTAGAGGAAAACAATGTGGAATAACATGAAGTCCATTTGATGCATGTTTTATTTTTAATTAACTAAATACTGTTTTGAGTCCTTTGATTCTCCATGCATGTGGACATTTCATCATGACTTGAAATTTTAGCATGTTGTTACCTCTATCTTAGCGAGCATTCCCTGATTATTTCAAAGTCAGAGGAGATTTCTTGACAGAGATCCATATTTTTCAAGTTTATTTCTACTATTTGCATAAATTAATCATAATAATTAGCATGTTGATTATAAAATTCAAAGAAAAATTTGGAAGGTTTGCTACAACTAGAGAATGCTTTGGAAAATATTTCATGAGTTAAGTCATTAAGAATGCACCTAATTTCCACCAACCCTAAAACACAAAGAAAATTAATTTTTGGTAACAGAAACATCTAAATGACTTGATTTTTAATCTCTACTAAGATTCAAAGTTCAGAGAACTCATAAAAATTTTAAAACATTTGGAGCTCATTTAATAACTCAAATAGATTTTTCAAGTTAAATGGCATTTTTGGCACTAATATAATTTTTAATATTTAAAATATAACTCAAAAAATTATAAAACTTAGGTTTTGGAGTTCTATGTGATCAAAAAAATTTCCTAAAAATAAATTTGAAATTAAAATAAAAATTCCATTTTCAAGCCTATTTTTAATATTTAAATAATTAAAAAAGGATAAAGATCTAAAACAAAATAAAATTCATGGAAATGTTCTAAATTATTTTCTAAGCACTTAGGAAAAATTGGAATACTTTTCCTAATTTTCTAAGTGAAGATATTGAATTTTGAAGCTTAAAATAGTTTTTAAAGGCTAAAAATGGATTTTCAATAAAAAGATTCTAAAAATTCAAATAAAAATTAGAAAAATGTAAAATTTATTTGTCTATGTCCCTTGACATTAGGGAGATTTAATAAAATTATAAAACGTAATTTTCAACATTTAAAATTTTTTATAATTAATAAATACTCCAGAATTTAAAATAATTCTTGAAATTCAAACATAACTCAATAAATGCTTCACTTAGGTCCCAATGCTTGTCTAGTCCAAGTCTACCTCTAGTAAAAATTTCAAAGGATTAGACTTTGTCTTGGTCAAGTTAAGGAATGTTCTTTAAAAAATCCTATTTTTCCATTAAAATAAATAAGTAAATTAAATAAAATTTTGAAAAATCACATTTTTTCTTCTGATGTCTTAATTGACCCATGAGTGAGGTGGGATGAAAATTCCAAAGTCATTTGGATTAAATTT
>NW_018251189.1:11807-28942 GCF_001263595.1 Phalaenopsis equestris | reverse complement strand
GGAAATTTGGCCTTAATTAACATTTAGGCTTAATTCAAAGAGGGAAAAGGGTAACCTTTGATCCTAATTAACATATTTGGATGATTAGAACATAAGGGAAATAATTAGTAGAAACCAACCTCACTCTTTCATAATTAAAGGATAAATTTGTAATTTCCTTAAATTATTAAAATTTGGAAATCTAGTCAATTAAATGATCCTAGACTTAGGGGTATGACTTTGGAAGGTGATAACTCACCAATCCAATACCCCTATTTGATGTTCAAATGACTTTCAAAAATGGATCATCATCACTTAAAATTCATTCACTTCCAAATTATATGTTAAGACATCCACCAAAACCTTAAGGGCTTAGTAGTGACCTAGATTAAATCAAATATGATTAAATGAGGATTAGAATAGTGAACATAATTAAAATTTAACATCTTTAAAACACTACATACCCAAATTAAAATGTTGGTTGAGTGCCTTGATAACATTAACTTGCCTCTTTTTAAGGGTCTTCACCAACATAATTTACGAATTAAATCACAAATGATAATTACCCTAATCTTAGGGATAATTGAAACATCCTTGTTCGTTGAGCATTAAAGGTATTTATAGGATGGGTTATTAAGCAACATAATAAATTTAAATAAGCTCGAGACCTTTCATCAGGCGGTGATAGAGAAGCATGGACCTGCTTCTTCCTCTAGACCTGTTGGATACCTTGGAGGTCTACTAAACTTAATATGTTTTGCTTAACAAAAATCATCCTTAATCAAAGTAATAGGGACCCACCAAGATATGGCCGACGGTTAGGTAGGTCGCCAAAACCTTACTTTTCTGCTTCATATAAAATTCCATAACATGCATTTTGAGTTTTAGGTGGTGGAATGAGAAGACTCGTCATGTACGCTTTTACTGTTTACAGTGTCATCTTTCTTGTACTTTCATACTGTATTTTTGATGTTAACATGAACCTACATGCTAAACAACGTTGTGACCAACTAAAATTGTCAGGATAGCCACAAAACCAAAACCAAAACCAAAACTAAAATCAACCAAGATAAAATTCACCACCACAACAATCAAAATAAAAAAATACTCAAAATTTAATCACAAACATCACACAAAAATAATAACTACAACTAAATTAAGACGTATTTATTGGATGATCGGAATCCTTCGGAAGAGGTAACCTACGATTGCTAATGAAGCTTCCCACAGTATAAATGAAATTATAGAACTCATAAAGTTGAGTTTAGTAAATTCATTTGGATTAAGTGGATCCAATAGAAAATATTGGTGCCGAGGGAACCATGGGATCCTAACCGGTGTCGCTCTAATCTCTAATCAACTTTAACGTGCCTCTAACGTGCCTCCATAAATTTTGAAAGAACTTTAACCATAGGGCCACCTGATTTGACATCATAACTTAGTTCCCTAGAAAACTCAAACTCATCACGGTAAGGAGATTCGAGAAAGCACGGTATGTAGCACGACCATCTTCAACACCAAAACCCGTCTTCCCCAACTAAACCAATTTCCTTCCTTAGAATTAAACAACTAAGTCATAGGATTTCAAGATTATCTTCTTATGCAACATAAATCCTCACCTCATCTTTAGGCCTTTGTACAATCATGTTGTACAATATAAGCCCTAACTCATCTTAGGATTCTGGCGTTGTCGTTCGTCACGACCTAAATCACATCTTCCATGCTATTTGTGTGATCGTTCCACACAAATGAAATCCCTAATTAAATAAATTTGGCAAAATTGAACACCAAAATAATTTCTCCTTGAAACTAAAGACTTAGGTCCTCCCTCACATCTGTGGAATCCCCTAGTTCTTCCTTCTTTGGTCTCTACAACAAAATGTTCCAAATTTGAGCCAATCTTTTTTAACACCTCTTTGTCTGATATCGTTGAAAAGTCCTATCCTTTGACCTCCTTGAAGATAATATTTACTGATTTTTTTCGAGAGTTTTCTTAGGTGACTTTGGTTATCTAAGATGTAATTAACAATAGGGGCTTGCCCTTATATGAAGCTTTTCCGAACCCAGCTTAATATAAACCCTATTTAATTCTTCATATTAAATAGGAGAAATTGTGAGCAAATAAAAATGGTTTCGCAGACCAAACGAGCGTCATCTATTTCTTAGTTTATTTGATTGAGCCTCATCTTCAAGTCTTGTGTTTATCCTTTGGGATAGATGTAGGGTTTGAGGTACAACGCTCTTTCAATTAAATTATGAAAATTTTGGGGTCAGTTTAATTTCATATTTTTCTAAACATAAAATGTCCTTTCGAAGTGGGTGACAGGATTTCAATTCCAGCGACTGAAAACTTCTCATGGGCATCTGCACAAACTAAAACGGCGCCAACATACCCAAAAATGCCAAATTTAACAAAATACCCCCAAAATTGCCAAAATTACAAAAATACCCTTGGCACCCCAAAGTTTCCCAAAACCTCCAAAATCACTCCAAATGTTTCCAAAACCCACTTGGACCCCTCAATTAGACCCAATTTGACCAATTTGATCATTTTAACCATTACCCCCAAATTACCTTTAAAGATCCAATTTCCCTAAATTTACCTCAAATGTCCATCAATTTGGTACCAATTTCCTCCAATTTCAATCTTAAACTCAAATTCACCTTCCATATGACTGATCTAAACCAAATCCAAGCTTAATTTTCCCATTCATTGACCCTAATTTTGATCTAAGTCAAAACCCCAAGTTTGGCCCTATGACTTGGTTCCACCAAATTGAACTCCATAGTCTACTCAATTTTCCCCAATTTGAATCCAAAACTATTTATAACATTCTTACACATCAATATTGACATTAAATTTTCCTTGGTGAGGCCTTAATTTCATTTAATTTCAACCTAAATCGAAAAATCCTTAATTCTGCTCGAAATTGGCTATGTCTCCAAATTCCACCAAATTGATTGCCTTAGCCCCAAAATTGGCACCCAATTTACGTTGAAAACTCTTTATTACATTCATATTGACCATTTTCAATAATCAAGTTGGAACTAGCCCAATCTAGACCTAAGTCTAACCCAAATGCACCAAAATTAGCCATGAGCCAAAATCCATCAAATTATGCTTCCAAATCAACTTAAAATCACTCAATTTCAATTCTTTTTCTAAACTTTCTAAACTTCTTGCGACAATCATCCACACCATTTTAGCCAATTAAATGAGTTCAAGGTCATGGCTAGCCAAGCCCAAACCCACTTTAAGCTAAATTGACCCACTTGGACCCATGCATTAAAATTGACCTAGCCACCTTAAAGCCACCAACATTATGACTCCACAACCACCAAACACCTTCTAGGGACCAGGCTAAACCATGCAAAACCCACCAAAGCATGTTATGGACCAAAGGATCCTAAAATTAAGGGATTATAACCCTTTTTTGGACCCAACTTGAAAAATCTCCTCCATCATTGCTTACCCTTTGGGGAAAATTATGATTAAGCCTCCCCCTGGCTCATCTGACTTCCTAGACGCCTCCCCTGGCCTTATCGGCTGGCCTAGTGGCCGGAAACACCAAACCCATGAAGCCACCCTAAGCCAATTTTATTTAAACCTCACCTCCATGGCCAATGAAAGAGAGCTGAAATTTTCTCAAGGAAACTCTGTCAAACTACCCTCAAAGACTCTGTAAGACCTCCTCGGTTTAAGTCATCCATTTTCCCCCACTGAGCTTCACTGTGGAAGCTCAATTTTGAGCTTAAATTTTTGCCAAAAATTAGGACAGATCCCAAAAATGCTTAAATTTTTGCCAAAAATTAGGACAGATCTCTCCACACCTCCACAATGAATCAAACTTCAATTAACTGTGCACACACCTTCCTTACTGTGAAAGAAGTTGATTCCCCACAAAATCCCCCTGTCAAACAACCTCTAGTATAAACTTCAATCAACACCTGAAATCGAGCTTGGTTGAATTCATATTTAGACCATTCACCAAAGCACAAAGCTTCATCGTGAGGTTTGTTGGGACTAATCAAAGCTACCACAACCATCTGATTGAGGCCTCCCTTATCACACAAAGGTATTGAACTCCCACCCTAATCCGAGCCTACTTTCAGTCTCTATACGTATTTACTGTATTTCATATCGTATAATCCATATAGATAGGTTCGTCTTGAGTAGATGAAGCTAGCTCTAGGAACAAACCCAATAACAAACCCAATGAGATTTAGTTGAGTCTAGAGGGAGATCTTAAGGTTTGAGTGTGGACGGTTCTCGGGTTAGCCTATTTGGGAATGATGATGGGGAGCGATCCGGTCACACGTTTATCTCATCAATGGATGATATCTAGCTGGATGAACTCTTAATATGTAAACCCGAGACTGTGTGACATGCTAGGGTGGAAAGCGCAGTGAATGGGAGTGCACCGCATCGCCATTTGGAGCTGCCTAGGATGAGGTGGCGACGCGTGTTTAAATAGAGAAATAGGGATTTATTTGAATTATTTAAATGTCTGTGATCACAAAAAATGATCTTTAACTTCAAAAATTCATATTCTTGGTGTAGAAAATCATGAAAATAAAATAAAAAATATCCTAATGCTCAGTGAATAGAGAACAACAATGTGGAAATGGTTTGAAGTTTATTTGATGCATATTTTGTTTTTAATTAATAAAATACTATTTTGACTCTTTTAATTCTCCATGCATGTAGACATTTCACCATGGCTTGATATTTTGGCATGTTGTTACCTCTATCTTAGGAGACATTCCCTGATTTTTCTAAAGTAAGACGAGACCCTTAGATAGAGATCCATATTTTTTAAGCTTATGTCTATTCTTTGCATAAATTAATAATGATCATTAGCATGTTGTTTAAAAGAATTCAAGAAAATTTTAGAAGGTTTGCCATGACTAGAGAACCCATTTAAAAATTTTTTATGATCTAAATCATTAAGAGCACACCTAATTTCCACATACCATAAAATGTAAAGAAAATTAATTTTTGGAAACACAAAAATCTAAATGACTTGGTTTTTAATCTTCACTGTAATTTGAAGTTTATAGAACTCGCCATAAAAATTTCAAAATATTTAGAGCTCATTTCATAACTCAAATTGATTTTTTTAAGTTAAATATCATTTTGACATTAAAATGATTTTTAATAATTAAAATACAACTCAAAAAATTATAAGAATTAGTTTTACGAGTTCTCTATGATCAGAGAAATTTTCTAAAAATAAAATTTTAAATAAAATTAAAACTTCATTTTTGAAGCCTATTTTAATATTTAAATAATTAAAAATGAATAAAAATCACAAAATTAATAAAATTCATGAAATTTTCTAAATTATTTCCTAAGCATTTAGAAATAATTTAAATACTTTTCCTAATTTTCTAAGTAAAGATATTGAATTTTAAAACTTAAAATAAATTTTAAAGGCTAAGAATAAATTTTTCTTAATCTTACACTTAAAAAATTCTAATAGTTCAAAGAGAAATAAAAAAAATATAAAATTTATTTCTCTGGGTTCCTAATTTTCTAAGTAAAGACATTTAATAAAAATGTAAAACTTAATTTTGCACATTAAAAATATTTTATAATTAATTTATACTCCAGAATGTAAAATAATTTTAATAATTCAAATAGAACTCCAAAAATCATAAAATTTGGTCCAAGTGGTTCTCTGTTCTAGCCCTACTTCCAATAAAAATTTCAAGGGATTAGGCTATACCTTGGATAAGTAATGGAATTTCCTTTGAAAAAGCTTATTTTTGTAGAAAAACAAATATGTGAATTAAATTAAAATAATAAAAACACATTTTTTCCTCTAATTTCTTAATTGACCCATGAGTGAGGTGAGATAAAAATTCCAAAGTAATTTGAATTAAATTTGATAAATTATGAAATGATGGAAGGGGCAAAAGTGTTATTTTTGAAATTTAGCCTTAATTAATATTTAGGCTTAACTTAAGAAAGGGAAATGGGCAACCTTTGATCTTAATGAACATATTTGGATGATTGAAATATAAGGGATTAATTGGTAGAAATCAATCTCACTTTTCCCTAGTGGAAAGATAAATGTGTAAATTCCTTAAATCGTAAAAATTTGGAAGTCTATTAAATTAAATGATCCTAGACTTCGGGGAATGGTGTTGGGTGTTAATAGCTCATTAATTTAATACCCCCATTTTCGATGTTCAAATAACATTTAAAAGTCTTGATGATGAATTATTATCACTTAGAAATCTTCTTCAAAATGATTAAGACATTCACTAGGACCTCAAGGGCTTAGTAGTGACTTAAGCAAAATCAAATTTGGTTAAATGAGGTTTAAAAAAGCTGAATGTAAATAAAAGTTGAACAACTTTGAAACACTACAAGCCCAAGCTAGAACTAAAATTGGCAAAGTATCTTAATAACACTAACACTAACTTGCCCCTTTACCCCTTTAAGGGCCTTCACCCATATAATTTTCAAATTGAGTGATAAATGATAATTACCCTACTCTTAGGGATAATTGAAACATCAATGTTTATTGAGCAATATAGATATTTACAGGATGAATTATTAAGCACCGTAATAAGTTTAAATGAGCTCGAGGCTTTTCACCAGGCGGTGAGAGGGAAGCATTGACCTACATCTTTCTCCAGACATGTTGGATACCTCGAAGGTCTACTAAACTTAATTTGTTTTTCTTAACAAAAATTGTCCTCAATCAAACTGATAAGAACACACCAAGATATAATCTATGAGCCTTATTTTTTATGCTTTACATAAAATGCCCTTCCATGCATTTTGAGTTTCAGCTAGAGATGACGGAATGACCATCCAGGTACGCTTTTATAGTTTATAGTACCGTCTGTTTCTATACTTTCCACATTGTACATTCATGCTTATCAACTTGCATGTTAAACAATGATGTCACCCTGCATGAAAACTAAAACTGCTAGGATAGCTGCAAAACCAAAACCAAAATTAAAATCAACCAAGATAAAATCACCTCCACAACAATCAAAATATAAAACAACTCAAAATTTAATCACAACTATCACAGAAACCACAACTACAACTAAATTAAGACGTTTCTATCGAACGATTGGGAATTCTTGGGAGGAGGTAACCTACAGTTGCTAACGAGGCTTCCCACAGTCTAAATGAAACTATGGAACTCATTAAGTTGAGTTTTGTAAATTTATTTGGATCAAGTGAATCCAATAGAAAATAGTGGTATCAGAACGAGAGAACCATAGGATCCTAACAGTGTTGCGCTAATCAACTTTAACATGTCCCATAATATTTAACGAAATACAACCATAGGGCCACTTGATTTCACATCATAACTTGACACCCTAGAAAACTTAAACTCGTCACGGCAAGGAGCTTGGAGCTAGCACTGTGGGAAGCACAACCATCTTCAACAGTAAAACCTGTCTTCCCCAGCTAAACCAACTTCCTTTCTTAGAACTAAAATAACAATCCATAGGATTTCAAGGTTTTTTGCTTATGCAACATAAATCCTCACCTCATCTTTAGGCCTTTGTACAGCTCTGCTATACAATATAAGTCCTAACTCGGCTTAGGATTCTGAGGTTGTCGTCTGTCACGAAATAAATTCTCACATCTTCCAGGCTATTTGAGGGATCGTTTCACACAAATGTAAGCCCTAATTAATAAAATTGGCAGGATGAAACACTTAAATAAATTTCTTCTCAAAACTAAAGCAAAACAATAGGATAGACAGGGAAGTCACTAAGGTTTTCCTCTAGATCTATGACATTCTCTAGTTTTTCCTCCTTTAGATTCCTAATAAATGTTCCAAATTTGAATCAATCCCTTTTCACACCTCTTTGCCCTATATCTTTGAAAAGTCATATCCTTTGACCTCCTTGAAGATAATATTTCTTGATTTTTCTCGAGTGTATTCTTAGGTGACTTCGTTTATCTAAGATGTAATTAACTATAGGGGCTTGCCCTTATAGGAAGCTTGTCCAAACCTAGCTTAATACAAACTTTATTTAATTCTTCATATTAAATAGGGGAAACTGTCGAAAAATAAAATGGTTTTGCAGACCAAACGAATGTCATATATTTCTTAGTTTATTTGATCGAGTCTCATCCTCAAGTCTTTTGTTTACCCTTCAGCGTAGATCTTCGGGATAGATACAGGATTTGAGGTACAACGCTCGTTCATTTAAACTATGAAAAATATCGATAAAGACTTTTAAAAAATTACTAAACCTTTGTGCCAACTTCTGAAAAAAGATTCAAATTTGACTTTAATTAAATTGCCTTAAAGCCTTTGAAACTTTAATAGAAAAATGGTTCACTACTCCTATAATTGATTCATATGTTTGGGAGAAACCTTTTGAATTCATGTGTGATGCTAGTGATTATGCAATAGGAGCTATTTTAGGGCATAGATATGATAAGATTTTTAAAGTTATATACAATGTTAATAAGACTCTTAATGATAGTCAAATTAATTACAATACCACTAAAAGAGAGTTATTAGCCATTGTGAATGTTTTTGATAAGTTTAGTTCATATCTGATTGGAGCTAAATGTGTTGTGCATACTAACCATTTGCTATTAATTATTTGATGTAAAAGAAGGATGTTAAACCATCATTAATTAGATGGGTACTTCTTATGCAATTGTAATAGTCGATAGGAAAGGGACCGATAATCAAATTGTTGACCATCTATCTAGGTTAGAACAAGAAAAAATACTTGATTTGGAAAGAGAAATTAATGAAAATTTTCCCGATGAACAACTTTATGCTATAAAAAGAAGGGAAATACCGTGGTATGCTGATATTGTAAATTATATTATTAATGGTATTTTACCTTCTGGGCTGACAAAACAATACGAAAATAAATTCATTTATGATGAAAAATCATATTTTTTGGGATGATCCTTATTTTTATAAACAGTGCAAAGATTTAGTAATGAGACGATGTGTGATTTATAAAGAAATTTAGGAAATTATCCAAAAATATCATGATTCTGAATTTAGAGGACATTTTAGGAATGTTAGAACTATTCATAAAATTTTAAAATCTAGATTTTATTGGTCTACTCTATTTAGAGATGTTAATATAGATATCCAAACATGTGATCGGTGTCAGAGGGTAGGTAATATTTCAAAAAGAAATGAAATGCCTATAAAGTTTAATTTGGAAATTTAAACTTTTGATACATGAAGATTGAATTTTATGGGACCATTTATACCTTCATTTGAAAATGTGTATATAATGGTTGCAGTGGATTATTTTTCAAAATGGATTGAAGCAATTTCTTTACCTTGATGTGATGCTTGTATTGTTTAAAATTTTTAATTAAAAATATTTTTACAAGACATGGAATGTCGGGAGTAATCATTACCGATGAAAGATTTCATTTTAGGAATGCAACAGTTGCAAGATTGATGGAAAAATATAATATAATGCATAAATTTTCAATTGCATATCATCCCCAGAGTAGTGGTTTGGCAGAAGTATCTTATCGTGAAATTAAAAGAATTTTGGAAAAAAGTGTGAATCCTATTAAAATGGATTGGTCTGTTAAATTAGATACTGCATTATGGGCATACAGGATAGCTTATAAGACACCAATAAGAATTTCCCCGTATAGATTAATTTTTGGGAAGTCTTGTCACTTACCAGTAGAATTGGAGCATAAAGCTTATTGGGCCCTTAAGGAATTCAATTTCAATTTGAAAGATGCTAGTTAGAGAAGATTATTGCAATTTATTGAGCTTGAAGAAATTAAGGATGAATCTTACGATAATGCTAGGACTTATATGGAAAGGATGAAAAAAAGACATGATCGGCGGAAGATAACAAAAAAGGAATTTGATCCTGGACAAGAAGTTTTATTATACAATATAATATTGAAATTTTTTCCTAAAAAATTGAAGTATAGGTGGAAAGGGCCGTTCAGAATTGTAAAAGTCTATCCCTATGAAGCTGTTAATATTGAAGATCTCAAGACTGGAAGAATATTTAAAGTGAATGGACACAGATTTAAACCATATTTTGATGTTCAAAGAGTAGTTTTTAAAGAGACTATATGTTGAGTCACCCAGAATAAAGACTGAGAATGTCTGGCTGACGACATTAAACCAAGAGTTTTGTGGGAGGTAACCCATATTTATCGTTGTTTATTTTGCTTATATATTTTTGTTCGGAATATTTAACAATTATTTATAAATTTCATGTAATTGAGAAATTCAACATTAAGAAAATATTTAGAAACATCTTCAGTTACCTAATTTTCTAGAAGAATTAAGAAGTTGTTGGATCAAAACTGAAATAGCGAATTTATTGGAACTAGCGCCTGATGTGCCAGATTCCAGAGAGCTGGCGCCTAAAGTGCCAAAATCGATACCTGAATCCCTATGGCAACAAAAATACTTACAACATTTCAAAAGGTGGTTTTTGGTAGTTTTTAGCAGGTTCTTCTCCTTATAACTCCCAAAAACTGATTCCAAAGTTCATTTTAGGCAGGAAATGAGGGAAGAGTCACAAGTTTTCAATTCCTATGACTTCCCACTCTAAAAATTTCATGAGATTTGGAGTTTTCAATCAGAGCAAGTTCATCATTTTTGGTGCGCAGGTTATATGATCGAGTTCTTATGAAGAAGAGGCTAATCAAGGAAAGGGGATTTGTGAATTGAGGATTCAACACACCGAAAACTCGAGTGCAAGAGATTATTGTGCAAGGATGCTCGGAAGTGATTTGTTGCACTACTGCTTCCTTAGTTGTCCCTATGGTGAAAGTGTTTTATGCATTCTACATGGAATCGACTAAGTAATTTTGTATGTGTAAGGCAGCCTTGTGCAATTAACTCCTTCAAGAATAAATGAAATGTTTATGATTGAAAATATCTTATTTGCCACTACACAAATTTTACCCCTATAAGAGATAATATGAATGAACTCTATCGATACCTTACGGATGAAGATGCAAATTGGGAGGCTAGAGATGATAGAAATATAAGTTTTTCTTCATTATTGTTAAATACTGCATCTAAAGCGTGTCATTTAATTATTTCATTGAAATCACTCCCCACAATGAAAATCAGTAAGATAACTAAGGAGAGTGTTATTATAAACTACTGTATTAAAATTAGAAAACCTTTTTATATTGGTACAATAATTACAAAATTGGTTTTGGGATTGATTGTTAATTGATCTGCAACTGGACTGGGACATCCATCCACAATTTTTCTACGATGCAGTCAATTGCAAATACCTTATGAAAGATGGGAGAAAGTGCTTCTTCCCTGGAAGTCGATCGATCCAGAAGTCTATTGCAACTGTATTAGAATGTGAGATGAGAATAATATGAATGTATTGATGGAACAAGTATCTCAGAATTCATCACCTATTCAACCTTACTTCAGTTCTAACTTGCTTTTGAAAATGATAAAGAAGATAGAAAAATAGGCGCAAAACCTATTGCATGCAATTGGGAATGTTTGTGAAATGTTAGATCATCTGAATTGGAGGCTGAATGAACATTTTGAATATATTGATCGTCTTGAAGATGGTTTGGTATGTATGTTCAAGAAACATGCTTGGATTGAGGAAGATTCTACTGATGAATTTCCTTATCGACCTTTCTACAACTTGTACATGCACTACCAATTCATGGGAGATATCCAGTAGGACGAGGGCTACAAAGATGTTTGAACATACTTTATGCACGGAACATTTTCTTTAGTACAGTTTGCTTATGTTATCATGTTGTGTTGGATTGAATTTACTTTTATTGTTGAACTTTATTTATGTTTTTGTTTGGTATTTTGATGTTTAGATTTCAGTGTTAGGATGTTTGGTTTGCTTTGTTCACTGAATTAGATTTTGTTGGTTTGAAAATTGTTAGTTTGTAATAGCATAGATTTTATATATAACAGTGAGTCTTATGTTGTTTGTGAAAGTTTAGTGTTAGAAATTATTTAATTATGATTATAAATGTTTATTTGAGTTAATTAGAGGTTGATGTAAAGAGGTACGTAGCAGATTTCCATAAAAAATAAAATTTGGAAAAATTAAGGTGTTGGCGCCTAATGCGCCAAATTGGCGCCAGAAGCGCCAGTTGATAGAGAGTCGATGCTTGATGAGCCAAATTGGCGCCTGAAGTGCCAAATTCCCAAAAATGCCCAGTTCACCTAAAAATTGTGAAATTGCACAGAGAAACTCCATTTTTTACTGCTTGGGTTGTCTTTGTCTTCTACCTCTAAATCGTGACCTAGAGCTTCACATTGTGCATGTTAGAGAAGATTTTGAAGGCCAAAGATCCTAGATTTCATCTTCTCTTGCTAAGAGCTTCACTTTAACATAAATATTTTTTATTTTCACTATGGATTTTTCCTACGTTATGGAAGATCTGAAATTTGGGATTTTATATGAAAAAGCTCGAAGAAAACTCATGGTGAAAAGTTCCTAATGAAATAATCTTATTTGCGGAATTAAAATTTTGATTTTGTGATTTATTTGGATTTTATTTGGATTTTCATAGAAATTACAATCGCTCAACGAGTAAAGAGTGGGAAGCCGACAGGAAATTTTGTCTCAAAGATATTTGTCAATTTTAAAGCCCAACATTGTTATAATACTCAAATGGACACAAGAAAATTGATCTAGGAATGGACATTTACTAACCTGAGTGGTGAGATAGATAGGTTGGTTGTCGTCAGAAATTGGATGAGGTTTTGCTATTTCACTGCAGTAGCAATTGTATTTATGAGTCGGGAGTTTTATGCCAACTGGCGGTTCACTACTGAGGATCACATCCTTGTGAAAGGTAAGTAAGTTGAGTTTTCTATAGAAATAATCAATGCTTTTTATGGGCTGAGAAATGCATTTCATTGTGAATATGTTGCATTCATGATGATTGATTCATCATTGGATGAAATGATTGCCTTTCTAAATGATGAAAGAGGAGAATTGAAATATAAAAATAATAAGAAAGTTAATTTCTCTGCTTCCAAGATGATTATTCAGTCAAAGGTATATCACCACTTCATCTCTAATAAATTACTCCCAACAAATCATCTCAACAAAGTGACAAAAGATAGAGTTGTGTTAAACTTCTGCATTCAGAAAATCAAGGCAATAGATGTTGGTGCTCTTATAGTTCATCATGTTCAGAGTATAGCTAGTAGTGCTACAGCCAGTGATTTGGGCTACCCTACCCTGATTTTTACTTTATGTGAGCAATCAGGAGTAGAGTCTCATAGAAATGAGGAAAAGTTTCCACCACAAAATCTTATTGAGAAGCATACGGTTCAAAGAGTTAAATCATTTGTTGAGTTTAGGAGTGAAGGTAGTGATAGACCCTCAACATCAGCTGCAGAGGCATTTACTTCTTGCTCTGCTTCACTTGAAAATATGAAAACTTCACTTGAAAATATCATGGAGCAGCTCATGATTCAACAAATGGATATTGTGAATATGTAGAATAGGATTGGAGGAATTGAAGCAAGGAATGCTTAAAATGATGAATACAAGTAGAGGAGAGTTCAACATGATATAGCTTATGAGGAGGCTATGGCTAGATATCTTAGGGGTGAGAATAATGTGAAATTTCCAACTTACCTCAGCTTTACTCCTTATGTTCCAGATCATGATGACAAAGAAGAAGAAGATGATGATGATGATGATGATGAGGAGGAGGAGGAGGAGGAGGAGGAAGAAGATTGATATCTTAAGAGTTAGTTTGTTTGTTGTTGTTTGTTATTTTGATTGTGTTGTTATGTATTTTCTTTAAAACTATTTTAGTAATGACTTTTATTTTAATGTTGTACTGTGAACTGTAATAGAAACTTTAGATTTTTACTTTTTATGCAATTTTAGCATTTTCAATTTTTATTTTTGTTATTAATTTTTAGTAATTTTTTTAAAATATATTATGTTTCCATTAATGCTTTTCGATCGCCAAATTGGAAAGTATCAATTGTTGGAATGGATATCTTGACACCCGATCTAATTTAATTTATATAAATGTAATTCGGAAGAACTTGTATTCCAAATTTTGAAAATACAAGAACAAACCAATCTCATATTCTTAGTAGTTTAAATAAAGAAGTCTAATACTGCAAGCAATGCATCTATCTTGAATGATAGACACACTAGTTATTGGTAAGGCTTGATTAAAAAACTAAAGAATTTATGACATCCATTTAAGTTTGCAAAAACCCCATTTTTTATGTTGACCGACATGTTCCCCTATTTAATATGAAAAATTAAATAAGGTTTATAATAAGCTAGGTTCTTAAATATTTTCTATAAGAGAAATCCCCTATAGTTAATTACATCTTAGGTAACCGAAGTCACCTAAGAAAACTCTCAATAAAAATTAAGGGATATTGTTTTCAAGAATTTTAAGAGGTAAGACTTTTCAAAAGATCGGACAAAAAGGTGTGAAATTAGAATGACTCAAATTTGGAACATTTATTTTGAAATCCAAAGAATAATAGATGAGACGGATCATAAAGAGAACCTCAGTGACTTCCCAATCTATCATATGGTTTGGCTTTCGTTTCGAGAAGAATTCGAGAAGAAATTATTTAAATGTTTCATCCAACCAATTTTATTAATTAGGGGTTACACTCATGTGAGACGATCACACAAACAGTCTGCAATATGTGCAGATTTTGGTCATCACGAATGACAATCTCGAAATCCTAAAATGAGTTAGAACTTAGATTGTATAGCAGAGCTATACAAAATCCTAAGGATGAGTTGAGGATTTATGTCATACTAGGCAGACAACCTAAAAATCTTATGGCTTATTGTTTAATTATAAGGAAAGATGTGCTGCTGTATATCCTCATACTATTGTGGATTGTTGTTCTAGAAGGCTACCCACAAGGTTAGCTCCAGGCTCCACAGTGAGATAACAGACCTAAATTCTAAGGTTTAAAGGTTAAAATTACAAGTTGAATTTCAATCATTATGGGGGGGTTAAAGTTGATTAGAGAGACACAAGTTAGGATCCCAATTTTCCCTCATTCTGGTATCTTTATTTTCTTTTGAATTTACTTAGCTTAAACGGGTTGTTAAACCAATTTAAATCTGTGAGACCTCGTTAGCAACTGTGGGTTACTGATACTCCTAAAATTCATAGAGTTTTTAAACAAAATTTTAAACCTATTTTTGAGATGTTGCACTTTAATGGAAGATATTTTTGTGTTATTTCCTGCAGATAAAAGTAAAAATGGAAAAAATGCTTAAAGGAGTGAAAAAGGATCAAATTTGGAACAAAAAGGTGAAAAATTATGCAAAAGAGTTTTGGCACCTTAGCTCCAGATCCGACGCTTAAGTGCTGGTTAAATAGAGAAGGTCGTGCCTAAGCGCTGAGACCCTACACTTAAGCGCCAGTGGTAGTTACTAGATGAGTAAAATCGGTTTTCATGAATTTTTAAGAGGTTTTGAGGCACCCATTGGCTTAAGAAGTTGTTGTAACCACCATGGATGAACATTATCATGAAAGGATGCGTCTCTTGGGCATTCTTCTCTGGGGGGTTAGTTTGGAGTGGTTTTGAGGAACCACTTTTTATTTACTTTATCCTTTTTGTTATTTTATTTTGAGTGATTGTGAAAGAGAAGAGATTCAAAGGAACTTCAAGAGTTTGGTGGAGGACTTGAGATAAGTTTTTATCTTTTTTGTTTGAGACTACTTTTGGTTTTAATCGAGACTTGTTGTTTGTTTCACAATGATTTCTTCTTTTAAACTAAAGTGTGGTTTTGTTTTCTTCATAGATTCTGAGTAGTTTTCTTTATCTTTCTTCTT
The DNA here is from genome assembly GCF_001263595.1 of Phalaenopsis equestris. Classification (NCBI taxonomy): domain Eukaryota; kingdom Viridiplantae; phylum Streptophyta; class Magnoliopsida; order Asparagales; family Orchidaceae; genus Phalaenopsis; species Phalaenopsis equestris. Next base: position 13,164 of record NW_018251189.1, on the reverse strand, counting down.
AAAATGATAAGTAATTGAGTTTTGGATGGAAGTTGTGGAGAGTGATGATCTTTAATGTTGGAAGAAGTTGTGATGATTTAAATCCATGCACTTCATTTACTTCTTATTTTAGCTAATCCAGATGTTAAAATTTGTTGTGAGAACATGTAAGAATCGGACTAGTATTGTCTCACTCAACAATTGGAAAGAATCACATGAGGTTGTATGAATGAGAATGAATTTAATATGATTGAATGCAAATAAATAGGGAAATATTCATTGATGAGTATAGAGTCAGAGGACCTTAAAGTGACAGGTTAAAGCCCCCAACTTGGTTTATTATTTTAGGATATGATACGAGAATGTTAGCCCCCAGGAGGAGGGAATCGAGGAAACTCTAGATACAGAGATAGTATCTTCTCTGCCTAGCCTGTCTTCAGAACTATTCAAACTTTAAATTAGCCAATGTTCTATATAGCATCTCTAATAAGGGTAAAGAATATTATTGTCCCTATTTGGCACAACACAATTTACATACTCCACAACAGAATTCCTATACTTATTACTGACTCATGATAAGAGTAATGATTTTTTCATATTAAGTACTTTTCTTTTACAAAAACTTTAGTTATTTTCTTACTGTTTTGTTAAAATATCAAAAATACCAAAAATATTTAAATTTTAAATTCCTACAAAAATCATTTTTAGTTTAAGTAATTATCTTTTTAAAAATAGAAAAACTTTCTAAGAAGTGTGTATTGCATAATCTTTACTGTGGGTTCGATATTTAGGTCTTAATCAAAAGTCCTTTACCACTTGATAACGATACGTATACTTGTGTAGTATCCCAATATAATATATCTAATTTCTTTCAAAAGTTAAATTCTTATTTTTCTTCAGGATCAAGTTTTTGGTTTTGTTGCAAAATAAGAAAATATAAGTGGAAAATACCATTAGAACTATTGTTATACTATGCATAAGAATTAAGTTGGTGTACCAAGTTTTTGGCACTGCTGTCCGGGACAGAAAACTAAGTAAATATCTATTTTTAAAAAGTCTTATTTAAACTTTAAATATTGTATCTTATTTCGTATGTTTTATTTTATTTTATTTTATTTTATGATAGTGTATGCATAGTTCAGGTTCTAAAGGACTAGTGCCCTACAATTCTGAATTGGAAAGAACTATTATAAGAATCCAAAAAAAATACAGAAATGGCAGACCAAAATAATCAAAATGTTGAAATTTGTCAAGAGTTTAGACCTTTAAGAGATTATGCTAACCCTACTGTAGATGAACTTCATGGTAGTATTTAAAAACCTACTGTAGTGGCTAATTCATTTAAGCTTAAACCTGTTATTACCTAATTGGTATCAAA
>NW_018251189.1:10684-11253 GCF_001263595.1 Phalaenopsis equestris | reverse complement strand
ATAATAAAACATAATTTAAGAAAAAGCAGTTGTCTATGGAAGAGTTGATACTGAACATGTGTCAACAATTGCAAAATCAAGGAAATCAATTACAAATTCAAGGAAACCAGCTACAAAATCAAGGAACTGCTATCAAGGATATTGAAAACCAATTGAGGCATATCTCTATTACGCTTAGTAACCGAACATTAGGAACTTTTCATAGTACTGTTGAATTAAATCCTAAAGATCAAGGAAAAGAACAGATAAAAGTGATACAATTACGAAGTGGAAAAGAATTGGAAACAAGAGTGCAGAAAGAAACAGAAACTGAAAAAGAAAAAGTGGATATAGAAAAAGAAAAGGATCATGAATACCCAGATTTAGAATATCCACCGTTTCCTTAAAGATTGAAGCAACACCAAAACGATAAACAATTTTCCAACTTTATAGAAATTCTTAAGAAATTAACGATAAATATTCCCTTCGTAGAAGCTTTAGAGCAAATGCCCAATTATGTGAAGTTTATGAAAGATATTTTGAACAAGAAAAGGAAGTTCATTGATAATGAGACTGTTGCACTCAGCGAA
>NW_018251189.1:9761-10429 GCF_001263595.1 Phalaenopsis equestris | reverse complement strand
AATTAACTATGAGAGTTAACGATCAAGAAGTAACTTTTAACATTACGAAATCTATGAAATACCCTGCTGTTGAAAGAGATAATGAATGTTTTTGCATAGAAATTAGTGAACATCTATTGAACGAGCATTTTAAGGAATATTTTGAAGAGAAAAAAGATTTTGAAGATAAAGATGAAGTTATTTTGGATGAAATATAAATGAAGAATTAGATAATGTTCAGAAAAGAATTGAGATGCTGAATGTTACAGAAAATGCTGATAAGAATCTAGTTCTGTCAATTATAAATCCACTTGAACTTGAGTTAAAAATATTGTCTAATCACTTGAAGTATGTGTTTCTGAGAAACTCGTCTACATTACCTGTTATTTTATCTTCAGAGTTAAATGATTTGCAAGACCAAAGACTTTTGGATACATTAAAAAGATATAAGAAAGCTTTTGATTGGACCTTAGTTGATATTAAAGGAATCAACCCTTCAATCTGTATGCATAGAATTATACTGGATGAACAGTATATGCCAAGAGTTGATCCACAAAGGAGATTGAACCTAATGATGAAAGAAGCAGTCAAAAAAAAATAGACGCTGGATGGTTGGACGTTGGAATTATATATCCTATTTCAGATAGTGATTGAGTAAGTCCAATTCATTGTGTTCCTAAGAAAGGAGG
>NW_018251189.1:8350-9439 GCF_001263595.1 Phalaenopsis equestris | reverse complement strand
TGTCTATATTTAGTAAGTTAATTGATGATGGAATAGAAGTGTTTATGGATGATTTCTCTGTATTTGGAACATCATTTGACGCATGCTTAAATTATCTTGAAAAAGTTTTGGAGTTATGCAAAAGAACTGATTTAGTTATAAATTTGGAGAAATGTCAATTTATAGTTGCAGGAGGAATTGTGTTAGGGCATAAAATTTTGGAAAATGGTATGGAAGTACACCCTGCAAAAATTCAAGTTATATCTAAATTAACACCTGCTAATGTAAGAGGGGTTAGAAGTTTTCTTGGACATGTTAGTTTTTACATGCGTTTTATTAAAAATTTTTCAAAAATTACCAAGCATCTATGCCAACTTTTAGAAAAGGACAAGAAATTTGAGTTTATTGAAAACTGTTTAAATGCCTTTGAGTTATTAAAAGAAAAAACAAATCACAACCTCTATAATAGTTTCACATAACTGGGAGAAACCATTCGAACTGATGTGCGATGCTAGTGATTATGTTATTGGAGCTATTCTTGGACAAAGGTACGGTAAGATTTTTAAAATTATATACTACGCTAGTAAAACTCTTAACGATGCTCAAATTAACTACACTGTTACTTAAAAAAAGTTACTGGCTATTGTGTATGTTTTTGACAAATTTAAATCTTATTTAATTGGGACTAAATGTGCTGTGCACACTGATCACTCTGCTATTAAATATCTGATGCACAAGAAGGATGTCAAACTAAGGTTAATTAGATGGATACTTTTGATGCAAGAGTTTGATTTTATGGTTATTGATAGAAAGGGAACTGATAATCAAATTGTTGATCATTTATCGATATTAGAATATCATGAATTATCTGACACCGATAATGAAATTACAAACAGTTTCCTTGATGAACAACTCTATGATCTTAATGAGTGGAAAATACCATGGTATGCTGATATTGTTAATTATATTGTAAGTGATATTTTGCCCCCTATGCTGACATTACAACAAAAAAGAAAATTCATTCATGATATGAAAACATATTTTTGGGATGAGACTTATTTATATAAACAAGGTAAGGATCTGATTATGAGAAGATGTGTACCTTATGAA
>NW_018251189.1:3989-7670 GCF_001263595.1 Phalaenopsis equestris | reverse complement strand
CATAAAGCATATTGGGCGATTAAAGAATTCAATTATAATTTGAAAGATGCTGGTGAGAAGAGATTGTTACAAATGAATGAATTGGAAGAATTAGGAAATGAATCTTATGATAACGACAAAATTTATAAGGAAAAACTTAAGTTATGGCATGATTGGTAACCAGAAGAACTTTGAACCAGGACAAGAAGTTTTCCTTTAGAATATAAGGCTGAAGTTATTCTCTAGGAAATTGAAGTCTCGTTGGTTAGGACCCTTTACTGTGACTCGAGTTTGTACTTACGGAGCTGTTGAAATTGAAGATCAAAAGACTGGGAATAGATTTAAAGTAAATGGACACAGATTAAAGCCATATTTTTAGGGAAAAAGATAAAATTTTAAAGAGGTTTTAATGGTCAGTCAACCTGAATAATATCTGAATAGGTCGGGCTGACGACGATAAACCAAGCGCTTTATGGGAGGCAACCCAAAATTATCTTTATTTTTATTGCGATTATAGTATTTTTGTTTGAAATTATCATTAGTTTGTGGTAGTATTGAACTCTACTACTCGCATGTACCCTTGAAGCATCATAAAAATTGGATCCATAGAGAAAATTGGAACGCATTCAGACCAAAGTGAAACTGTGAAATTTTTTCCTTGGGCACCGACAGCGGGATCGACTCTGCTGACGGCGGGTTTTTCCCGAGAGTCCAAAAAATTAATTCTCAAGGCTTACCGACGGTGCCATCGTTGCCGCCGACGGCAAGAACGGTGAGATGATGGTTTTTGGAGTTTAAAATGGCAATTTTTGGTGGTTTTAGGCGGGATTTACTCCTTATAAACTTCCAAACTCGAATCTTAAATTCCTATTACCCAAAAACAAATTGAAACTCCACCAAATTTATCCCTATGGCTTCTAATTCCACTGAAAATACTAGACTTTGAGTGTTCAATCATAGAAAATTTGTTAGTTTTGAGGCACAACGAATCTTCAAGAAAGTGTTGACAAAGAGGAGATTAATCAAAGAAATAGGATTTGTGAATCAAGGATTGAACAATCCTTCAACAGTAATTGAAGAGATGTGCTACACTGCAGCCGCTGTAGTCGTTCTTGTGGTGAAGGAGTTTTATGCTAATTTGCATGGAGTCAACAAGGGAGTCGTCTATGTGCAAGGCAGATGGAAAAATTTTACTCCTACGTGGATTAATGAGTTATATATGGTCGAGAATGTTCCTGTCTGCCATTATTCCAACTTCATCCCGACAAGAAATCTAATGAATGAGATCTACCAATATTTGACGGACGAGACTGAAGACTGAGAAATGAGAGAAAACGAGTATATTAGTTTCTCTGCTACACTTCTAAACCCCATTTATAAACACTGGCACTTCTTCATTTTTGTTAAACTATTATCGATGATGAAGGTTGGTAAAGTTACTAAAGAAAGTGTTGTTCTAAATTACTGTATTCAAATGGGACTCCGAATTACTGTATTCAAATGGGACTGAAGTCTGTTTTGGGCCTAATCGTTCATGGATCAACTTATGGACTTGGACATACTTCAACAATCTTTTTACTCTGCAGTCAATTCCAAGTATCTTATGAGAGTTGGGAAAATGTACTTCTACCTTGGAAGCCTTTAGACCCAACCGAGAAGTTCCCACCTTTAGACCCAACCGAGAAGCTCCCAACCAATGAAGATGAGAATGATATGACTATTATTGTAGATCAATTGTCTCAGAATTTACTACCTGTCAGCCTATAATTCCGGACAAGACACTAGTGATCCTGCGCAGAATCAAGAAACTGGAGAAAGAAGTACAAAATGTTAGGAATGCAATTAAAAATATCTCTGATTTTTTTTATCATCTAGACTGGAGGATGAAAGTGCATTTTGATCACTCTGGACATATCGAAGGAAGTTTGATACGATTGATGAGAAAGATGGGATTGATAGAAGAAGACTCTACTGAAGAATTCCCATACCGACCCTTCCATAATCTCTTCGTTCATGTTCAATTGATGGGCGATATCAAAGGAGAAACAAGCACCGAATTAGAGGAATAGTAGATTTACTTTACTATCTATATGTCTGCGCATGTGATTTGATTTGAACTTATGTGTTTGCTCTACTTTTGAATTTTGCTTTTAGATCTCAGTATAGTTGAGATTGAGCATAAAATGTTTTGTTTTCAGCGTTTAAAGTGTTGTGGCTTGGAATACGATGCTGAATTGATGTATTTAGGTTGAGAAAATACCAAATTTATGTGTGTCGTGTAACGTGTATTGTAACCCTTGGATTTTATATATAATTGTTATATATTTTTTTGTGAATGTTTATTTGTGTCAGTACATAATTTAATCACTTAAAAATTTATGTCTAGAAAAATTAAAGAATGATTAAACAGCTGTCGACGAGGCTTGGAATTTATCAAAATTGCAAAAATCTGGAAATTGAAACAATTTTGACAATCTCACCGACGGCTCGATCGACGCTGCGGTCAGTGGATTTTTCAGCCGGCGGATTTTTCCTGAGACTTAGGCTATTTAATTCAATAGAGCTCGCTGACGGTGCTGAAGATCCTACCGACGGTGAGATACTGTGATGACCACGCCGACGGTGAGATACCGAAAAAACACTTTTAACTGCAATTTTGACCAGTCAACCACCACTATTCATCATCCCCTTCCTCTAAAAAATGAAAATTTTGACCTAGGACTTGAGAGTTCTTAGATTTGGGGCGATTTCAAAGCGTTTAGACATCAAATTTTATCATCCCTCGGTAAGAGCCTTACTCCAAACAAAAATATTTGATTTTTACCTTGAATTTCTCCCACATTTAGGAGATCCAAAAAAAATAAGAATGTGGAGAAAATATTTGGAAGAAATTCATGGAACCTAGTTTTGAACTCTTATAAACTTTTAGAGTCACTCTTAAAAGCCATTATTTGCATATTTGAAATATATTTTGGAATTTTCTATAATTTTTATTAGATTGAAATGGCTCTGCGACAAAAGAAAGAAAGCTCAGTCGAGATTTACTTCAGTATTTCAAGGGAAGAAATGTATCCAAGATCGTGTTTTTGAGAGTCCGGGAGGAGAAGTTGAACGAGTTATTACTATATGGAGGTGGGAAAGTTTCTGTTATACCACCAACAAGGCTGCTGTGAATGTTCTGAAAGAATTATATGCCAATGCATTCTCTTCTGAGGACGGAACCGTTCGAGTAAGAGGGTTTTCTGTTGAGTTTAGTGCCGCCCTCATTAACTCATTTTATGAAGTCCCAGACTCTTATATCTACAATTATGAAACCTTCAATACAATGGAAGGCCCGCTGAACGATGTCATTAACTTTCTCACAGATGGGAAAGGGACATGGAAGATAAAGCAGCGAGAACGGGTAAATTTTTTTGCTTCCATGTTAAATGCCACTTCTAAAGCGTGACACTATTTTATTTCCTCTACTTTGTTACCAACCTATTGACCAAAGAAAAATATGTTGAGATTTTCATTCCTTTTTTATACTGTTTTTAATGATATTGTACTTTAAAGAAATGTATTTTTGATGTTTTGTTGCAGGAATGATGAATTAGGGTCATTGGAGCAAAAAAATACAAAAAAGAGAAAATTTGGAGTGAAAAGGACCAAAATGTAAAGATTTGAACTAGGCCGCCGACGGCGCCCTCGACCCCGTCGACG
>NW_018251189.1:2113-3085 GCF_001263595.1 Phalaenopsis equestris | reverse complement strand
TAGTTTTGTCCTTTTTGGCACAATATAAATTGAACTATTTCATTTTATCCATTCACTATAATTTCTTGACAAGGAAAAGGATGCTTCTTATATATTGAATATCACAATTAAACCCTACTTTATATCATTAGTTATTTATTAGTTATTAAAATTATCTATTTATTTCAATTGCCTATTAGTGACAGATAAGCAAATTGAACGTCGTTCTTGTAATTAAAGTATTGCTTTTCTAAGGTCTGAGTCCGTAATTCTAAACTACTCCCTGTGGGATCGATATCTAGGACTCCATTTAGAGTGACTCCATTAGAGTCTTATATTACTTGAGCGATACATATACTTGCGTTGACAAATTCAACTTTAACATTATTGAATATTATATTTATACATCTAAATCAGATTAGACACATCTATAAAGTCGCGATCAAGTCTTTGGATGCCATTGCTGGAAATAATATCTTCTAGTAGCGCCATCAAATTCTTGTATTTATCTTTTAATAGCAGTATTAAATACTTTACAAAAAGTCGGTCAAGTTTTTTGTGGTCAAGTTTTTGGCACCGTTACCGGGGAGTGAGTGAGTAAAATTACGATCAGAGTAACAGACAAATTAGGATTATTAGAAAATTTTTACTTAAATTGCAACTTATTCTTATTTTTATATTTAGTTAATTATATTACTGAGTACTGATTTCAAATTATATGCGTAAATTTGGACCTGAAAATTTTATACCCTGCGATTTGGAATTAGAACGTACTGTTAGAAGGATTAGAAAATCAAGAAGAGAACTTAGAAATTCTGATACAATGGAAAACAACCTGAACAATCCATGAAAAGAGAATGAACGCCAACCTAGACCCCAAAGAGATTATGCAAATCCTACAACAGATGAGATTCACTTATCTATCCAAAATCCTGATGTAGTTGCTAATTCATTTGAGCTTAAACCTGCTATTATCCAAATGGTACAAAACAA
>NW_018251189.1:0-793 GCF_001263595.1 Phalaenopsis equestris | reverse complement strand
CCAATTATGTGAAATTTATGAAAGATATTCTGAACAAGAAAAGGAAGTTTACAAATAACGAAACTGTTGCACTTAGCGAAGAGTGTAGTGCAATTATTCAAAAAAAGCTTTATAAAAAATTAAAAGATCCTGGTAGTTTCACTATACCTTGTGCTATCGGTGAAAAATTTTATGGAAGAGATTTATGTGATTTGGGAGCCATTATTAATCTTATGCCTCTATCAATTTTTAAAAGATTAGGATTAGGAGAAGTCTCACCTACTTCTGTAACTCTACAGTTAGCAGATCGATCAGTTACATATCCTGAGGGAGTTATAGAAGATGTGTTAGTAAAAGTGGAAAAATTTATCTTTCCTATGGATTTCATTGTTTTAGATATGGAAGAAGATAAGGAAATACCTATCATTTTAGGGAGACCATTTTTAGCTACTAGAAAAGCTATGATAGATGTTCAGAAAGGAGAATTAACTATGAGATTTAATGACAAGAAGTGACTTTTAACATTGCGAAATCTATGAAATACCCTTCTGTTGAAAAAGATAATGAATGTTTTCACATGGAAATTATTGAACATCTACTAAATGAACATTTGAAAGAACATTTTGAAGATAAAAAGCATTTTGAAAAAGAAGAGCATTTTGAAGAACAAATTGAAGAGAATGATGAAATTATTCTGGATAAATTAGAAAATGAAGAATTAGATTATGTTCTAGAAAGATTTAAGATGTTGGATATCACAGAAAATGCTGATATATTTTCTTCAATTATACAACCATCGGAACTTGAGTTGAAA
>NW_018251188.1:10702-16850 GCF_001263595.1 Phalaenopsis equestris | reverse complement strand
TCGTAAGGTACTAAACCATTAGATCCAATATTTCTTATAAACAAATAAAGTAAGCAAAGTGAATTTTTTTTAAAAAGAACTCTTAAATAAATTTCTTTTTAGATTTTTGTTTTTTTTTTCATTTTTATATATTTTTATATTATATATATTATCTCTAACTGTCTTAATTTATCAAAACTATTTAATTTACCTAAATTTAATCGTTACCTTCCCCACGCAACGATGCTAAAAACTTGATCCTGATTTTTTATATTTAAGGATTTATGTAGTTGACACCACTATAGTGCCAATAAATTGATCCTTATATGAAAAGTAAGTTGTGTAAAATATATGTAATCATAAGCAATTAATAATGGAATTCTACCCAACGTATCGTTATTAAGTAATAAAGGACTTTCTATTTAAGCCTTGAATATCGATCTCATAGTGAAGGTGAAAATTGATAATGATAAGTTTTACTAAGAAAGTTACAGAAAATCGAACAAAATCAATGTCACTATTTTTGAATGTTGAGATGTTAACAAAACTAAAGTACTTAACTATTAGCAAAACATAAATGCAAAGTTTAACAAGTAAATACTAATCTACTAACTATGTTAATCTACTAACTATGTTTAATGTAATGAAGTTTCTTATGTGAAAAAGAATCCTTTCCACTACAATGAGGTTCTGGTGAAATGACATGAGATAAATGTTTACAATATGTATTGTGCCAAATAGGAACATTTATAATTCTCTACCCTAATACAGTGCATAAAAATCATTGGTTAATCATAGGTTTAGTCCCTAAATCTGTGGCAAGACTAGGAGGATACCGGCTCCCACTTCCCTTCACCTGAAGGCTAACTCCTCCTTTAGTTTTTAAACACTAAGAACAAATTTGGGATTTTCATCTGTCACGCTACGTTTGTCACCCTAAAGATTCTCCAATTCTACACCAAACAAAGAATATTTTTCAATTTATTTGCAGTTAATTCCATGAACAAATTTCTCCTCCATGAAATCAAATGTGATGATCACTGTGTTGTAGAACTCATACTCCATTTCCTTGATCAAATTTTTCACAACATATTTTAACAATTTAATTGGCCAGATCAAAATGTAGATAAAGAGTGGAGAGTTGAAAAATCATCACAATTTATTTTATATTTTAATATTGGCACATCATATTATCTCTTCATTTCACTATATCTTTGAGTGGGGAGAAAGATAGGGTGAACTATTCAGACTTCATGAGAAAGACACAACAAAACATAAATTTAATATATAAAAGAAAGTTCATACAATGCTAATAAATAAACAAAACTTATCTGAAACTCTTTCTCAAAGCAAATCCCTTATAGCCTTTCCTTAGAAATGCAGGAAGAAGATATCTTTCACTTTTCTCCTTCTCCAACACACTTACAAAAAGTTTCACACTAAGTTTCTTCACACAAACTCTAGACTATAAAAGAAAAATCACTAATGGACACCAATATGGTGGTGGAATGAAAATAGATTATGAAGAATGGCAAAAACGGAGCATGGTGGAACATTTTAGAGTGAAAAGGAGTCACTTTCCTGATGAATTTTGACCCCTCCAAAAAATCTTCAAAAATCATCTAAATACATTGAACCTTTTAGAAATGGGGGTTGAACTGCCTTTGGCGCCGTCGACACTAGTCTGGCGCTATCGGTGCTGAGTAAAAATTTCAGCTATTCTGTTGTTTTGTGACGTCGGCACTGCCCTTGGCGCGGTCGGCACTGAGTACTTCTTCAAAAACATCATTTTGACTCCAAATTCCATCTTTCTTTGCTTCCTTTTTGCTTTAAGTCCTCAAAATCAACAAATTGTAAGAAAACATCAAAATATCTTCCATTAAGTTGCAATATCACAAAAAATAAGTATAAATATGGGTTTAAAAATGAATATATTTTCGGTGCATCAGGTACCTATCTCAAAAGAAGGGAATCAAAATTTAGGTACTGACCTTGAGATGGTAATTAAAATTTAGATATTAATCCCAGAAAGAGAATCAAAATTTAGGCACCCAGCTTGAAAGAAGGGAATCAGAATTTAGTTACTGACCCCGAGATGAGAATTGAAATTTTGGTATTAACCCTAGAAAGAGAATCAAAATTTAGGTATCGACCTCAGAAAAAGGGAATCATAATTTAGGTACTTACCCCGAGATGGGAATTGAAATTTAGGTATCAATCCTTGGAAGAGAATCAGAATTTAGGTACTGACTTTGAAAGAAGGGAATCAGAATTTAGGTACCGAACTTTAGATGAGAATTGAAATTTAGGTATCAATCTTAGAAAGAGAATCAAAATTTAAGCACCTACCTCAAAAGAAGGGAACCTCAAAAGAAGCAAATCAGAATTTAGTTAATAATAATGAGAGGGGAATTGAAATTTAGGTATCAATCTCAAAAAGAGAATCGCAATTTAAGTACTGACGTCAAAATAAGAGAATCAAAATTTAGGTACTGATATTTTAGGTTCTGACCATGAGATGGGAATTAAAATATAGGTGTCAATCCTAGAAAGAGAATCAGACTTTAGATACTGACCCCTAGATTGGAATTAGAATTTAGGTATCAATCCTAGAAAGAGAATCCCAATTTAGGTACCAACCTCAAAAGTTGGGAATCAAAATTTAGTTATTGACATTGAGATGGGTATTGAAATTTAAGTATCAATCATAGAAAGAGAATCAGAATTTAGGTACCAACCTTGAAAGAAGGGAATCAAAATTTAGGTACTGACCCCAAGATGGGAATCGAAATTTAGGTATCAACCCCATAAAGAGAATCAGATGCCTTACTCTATTTAAAGTGGTCTTAAACTGATCTCGAAGATAGTGAGAATAGGATGCTTTACTTCATTTAAGGCGGTCTTAAACCTATCTTAAAGATTTGTTTAACAATAGGAAAGAAAGTTTTGGGACTCACATTCAACCTAAATGATGACAAAGAAAATTTCTACTACTTTTGGGAGGAAAGCGCTGGGACTCACATCCAACCCAAGGTAGCGGGAAAATAAACTGAAATCTCCGTACTGATCCCGAGAACAACATGAAAATAGTGTAGTGAATTTGTGGCATTAAGCTCATAGATATGTGACATGTGAAGATTGGCATTGGTGCAGAAAAATTGTAAAGATTTGCAATGACTGAAAGGCACTATGGGAATGTAGAGGAGTTAGTGTATACGATGATAGTCGTGCTGCACAAGCAATGACAAAGAAACCTTAAACTCAAGAGAAACAAACTAATAAAATTTATCATTTTCTTTTCTTGTTGTCTTTATCACATTTAATTATCAAAGTATATTTTTCAAAAATTAATTTTTGTTGGTTGATTGTTCAAACTGATACTTTATTTACATTTTGTTATCATCAATTTTTTGTTAATGTTTTGTTCTTTGTTCATTATAATTTAGAACCAATGTATGGATTTGTGGCTTTTTATCCATGGCATATTATTAATCACACAAAAAAGGAAACTTGACAATAATGTTAAAATCTGAAAGAAATTTCATTATTCTACTTCAAACAGGTGTTACAGACTGAATACATGCTGAAAGAATCAAAAGAAAAAATCATGTTGAATATATCTGTGACATCATATGCTGAGTACATATCATATATGCTGCCCTAGCACAATACAAAAAGTGACAAAAACTATTCGTCCGTGCTCTGGGGGATGAACTCCTGATCAAGCTGACCTACTAAGCCACGCTCAAGGATAAGAACTTCTTTTATATGTACTTAAAGGTACAACCATCTCATAGCTCATACGATTGTAGTTCCTCCAATTCTAGATCCAGTCAGAATCCATATGGCTTCTTATTGTCATCCATCCTTTTGAGTGTAATGGAAACTCTGCATCGTCAAACCCTTGGAATGCAATTCTTGGCAAGGTCGGCTCTGTTTCCCTTCAAAATAAGTACTGAACCCACTAGTAGTAGAATTGCAAGTAATCCTCTGAAGTCACTTGCTCAGACCACTTCAATTTCTTTCTCAAACAAAATGTTACTTTTACCCATAAATGAGACCGTCCAGAAAGGTCTGACAAAATCGTGGTGATCTATATGTGGGAGAATACAATCTCCGTCTTCATTAAGCTTGATGATACAACTGTTTGGAATGCAGTCCACTGGCAGCACACTTCAACTGACCATCCTTTTTATCATCCACTTTATTATGAGAGACAAAGGATCCACCTAGTCATGTCCTAAGATCCCCATTTGGGTTCCTTTGCCTTTCCATCGTGAAATTGTAGCAACACCACATTGGATGATTATCCTGCCTTTTCTATGCATCCACTTTTGTGGTTCTGAATATGTTCTTTCCATCAGAAGGCCAGCTTGACCTCTATCTCTCAGGTCAAATAAGAAGTCAAGAATGCTTCTTTCTTCACTTTTAGAAAATACTCTGGTGTACAATTCCCGACCTTCTAATATATTGAAAAATTTTCCCTGAATTTCTTTGTAGAATTCAAACTCTCTCTTCTTTAATTTGCTCATCTTGTCCAATTCTTCCTTGGTGGCCCTCTGCGACTGTCGGGGTCGCTCCCTCATTTCAATATCCACAGGAATCCATGTCTACAATGTCTTTGTATCCAGTGGGATGTATGATTCTCCAACTGAGTCATCGGTAGTCTGAAATCCACTATTGGTAGATGTGTACACCTCAAGAGTTTTGTAACGCTCTAAGTTTAGGATGCTACATTCTAGGCATTCTGTAATTGCTCCTCATTCTAGTATCTATCTAGGCATCTTGGCGTTGCACGTCAGGCAACCCACATAAGGATCACATGAAATTGCTGGTAACCTCAGCTTTGTAGCAAACTCGAACTCATCCTTTGTGGCAGGCAAAATTGAGGAAGTCCCTCTAATGCAAGGTTCATAGATTTTATCCTCAATAATTGGGGTAAGTAAGTTTTTCTTCCTATTTCAAACATCTTTTTCCTTCACATACTAATGCTCTGTATATTCGTTGATTTGCATTTCTGTGTTGAGTTCTTCTTAATGGTGCATCTGGCAGTCTCACATCACTCACAATAACAAGATGTCCCGTTGTGGTAGTTTTCATGGATGGCAGCCAACTAGGCTTCCATCAGATTTCACTACGCTATCATTTTCTTCCTCTTCAGTGAGGAATCCTCTTTAGTAATGATCTTTAACAGTGACTGTAGCCCTTCATTCTCTCGACGACTGACCATATCCATCAGGGGACCCTCATAGTCCATGACGACCTCATTAACGTCCAAGTCGAAGTATATGATGCCACCTTGAGATGCCCTTTCCAAAATAAGTGAGAGATCCTAGGCATCCTTTATCGGCACAATTTTAGTTAAGGAGTTGCCAGTTAGAAGCTGTCGATCGCCGGAATTGAAATCTCCTGATCACATATTTTTCATAATTCAAATGAAAGAGCACTACACTTTAAGTCATATATCTATCCTGAAAGATAAACACAAGACTTGAGGCTAAGGCTTGATCAAATAAACTAAGAAATGTATGACATAAATTTGACATGAGAAAACCATTTTATTTATAATTTGACAAGTTCCCCTATTTATTATTAAGAATTAAATAGGGTTTCTATTAAGTTCGGTTTGGAAAAAGAATTCTATAAGGGCAAGCCCCTATAGTTAATTACATTTTAGATAAATGAAGCCACCTAAGAAAACACTCGATAAAAATCAGGGAATATTATCTTCAAATGGGTTAAAATGATATGACTTTTCAACGAGATTGAACAAAAAGATGTGAAAGGGGAATGACTCAAATTTGAAACATTTATTGTAGAATCCAAAGGAGGAAGAATTAGGGGATGTCATTGACCCAGTGGTGAACTTCTACAACATCCCAAGCTACCCTATATTTTGGCTTTTGTTTAGAGGAGAAATTAATTAAGTGTTTCATCCTAAAAATTTTATTAATTATGTCTTATATTTCTGTGAAACGATCACACAAATAGCCTGAAGATGTGAAGAATTAGGTAATTACGAACGACCACCTTGGAATCCTAAGACGAACTAGGGCTTAAATTGTACAACAGAGCTATACAAAAGCCTAGAGAAAAGGTTGAGGATTTATGTTGCATAAGAAAATCACATCGAATTCCTATGGCTTGGTTTTTTAATTCAAAGGAAAGA
>NW_018251188.1:0-10648 GCF_001263595.1 Phalaenopsis equestris | reverse complement strand
GAGTGGTTTAGCTGATGTAGAGATGTTCTACTGTTGAAGATGGTTGTGCTGCCCACAATGTTAGCTCTAAGCTTCTTAATGTGACAAGTTTAGATTTTATGTGTCAAGTTAAGAATTGAAATCACATGTCCCTAAGGTTATGGTCATTTAAATATTTTGGGGCATATTAAAGTTGATTAGAGCGACACAGTTTAGGATCCTGCGGTTCCTTATCACTATTTTCTATTGGATTCACTTAGTCTAAATGAATTTACTAAACTCAACTTAATAGTTTCATACTTTCATTTAGACAGTGGGAAGCCTCTAGCAACCGTTGGTTACCTCCTCCGAGGGATTCCCGATCATCTATTAAAGACATCTTAATTTAGTTGTAATTGTTGTTTTGTGATTTTTGTGATTAAATTTTGAGTTTTGTTATATTTTGAATATTGTGGAGGTGTTTTTATCTTGATTGATTTTTAGTTTTGGTTTTGTTTTTGCGGTTATCTTAGCAGCTTTGGTTTCATGCAGGGTGACATCGTTGTTTAACATGCAAGCTCGAGGCACGAAGTACAAAAAGGTAAATGAAATAAATTAAAAGTGTACATGTCGATTCTTCTCTTTCCTCCACCTGAAAGGTTAGTACTTGCAATGCATGTATATAATTTTGCAGGGAATTTAAATTGCAGGAGCATGTGAAGGTTTAGCTACCAAACTCCAAGTTATGACTATATTGAATCTCAGGAGATCCTAGTGGATGATTTTAGAACAAAAATATGAAAAGTCAAATTTGTATTTCAGAATGTCCAATAGATTTCAAAATGTTTGAGGCATGACCCTGGATCATTTTGAGGATCAATTGAAATATTCTGAGTTCATTTTTGACTTATCATATTATTCCATTAATCATCTGAGGTTGAAGTGTGACTACCCTGTTGCTTAGTAAAACTTGACACTTTAATTACACTAAGGATAGGATACCCAATTAATCAATTGATGTTTAGTTTAAAAGTTATGTGAGTGGGTGTCGTTAAGGCAAGTTTATGTTATTTAAGATTGTGGTGTCCACAATTAAGGTCAGGTTTATAGTGTTTAAAGTTGTTAATCACCAATCATGTTATCTTCTAAATCCGATCAATTGAGTGTAGACATCGAGCATATGTCACTACTAAGCATTTAATAATCATGATAGGTGGAATGATGATTATCAAAGTTTTGATTTAAGTGATATGCATTCTTACTGAAAGATCACATCATCATCAATCTTAGGCTCAAGATAAGTAAGTTATCATATTTTCTATCTTAAGCCCATCACTTAAGAATAATTTGGTCTTAATTGAGTTCCAAGTTATGAAGAATAGCAAAATTATGATCTTGTTGATGTTGTGTAAAGGTGGTGAGTGAGTTTCTAACGTTTAGTTCCTTTGTGTTTCAATCATCCAAACATGTTCATTAAGATAAAAATTTTCCCATTTTTTTCGATTAATCTTAGATTTTGATTAAGGTCCAAAATAAAAAATGATGATTTTTCCCTTGGGGTACTTTATCTCAAAACTCATTAAACACAATTCAAAAGACTTGAGCATTTAGAGTGGCATATCCATGAATTAATTGAAACATAGGTGGAGGACATTGTGGTTTTCTAATTTAATTTCAATAATTATTTTAATTTAGGAAATAGGGTTTTGAAAGTTGATTTATTTAACTATTCAAAATAAAATTTTTATTTATGAGAAAATTAGTAGACATTCTCTTAGGTCAAAGAAGCACTTAGGCAAAATTTCATTATTTTTTTAGTTAAATTTTTATTATTATTATTTAATTTTGTATCAATTTTAATGATTTTAGTAAATAGAAAATAGTGTTTTAATTATCAAAATTATTTGATATTATTATTAGACTTCTGTGAGTTCATAAAACTCATATAATCAATTTTTGTATTTTTATGATTCTTAATTTCATTATTATAATTTTTTTAATGAGAAAATAAGGGAAATTCATTTTTTAAGCTTTTAAACTTTATTTTTTACTTAGAAAAATTATGAAGAATATCTTAATGAATTCTAAGTGATCGGGGAAAATTTGTACACATTTTGCAAAATTTCAGTATATTTTGAAAATTTTGATTATTTAATTATTTATAATTCAAAATAAACTTTGTTGATTATTTTAATTATTTTTAATTCAAAATACACTTTAAAAATGACATATTTTCACAAAATTGATTTTATTTTTATTAAATATCGTTGATCACAAGGAACTCAAAAAATAAATTTTCATGATTTTTCTAAGCTTATTTAATTTATTATAATTATTTTTGTACAAAAATATAAAGTTTTTTTTAAAAAATAAATATCAATGCTTAAACTAAGCCAAATAATTTTTAAATTTTTACAGTAAGTAAATATGATTTTTCTACACAATGAGAAATTGATTTTGTTAATTTTTGATAAGTATATAATTAAATAAATTAACATAATATATATACACCTAAGTAAACATAGAAATTTACAAAATTATTCAAGCCATCATGGCATTTTTTCTAAGCTTCTCTAACTATAGGAAACTTACAAAAATTATTCCCATAACTTTCCAAGTGATTTTTTAATTTATATAATTAAAATAGCCAAAATGGCCACCTTAGCTGAAAATTAAGGTTAGAAGCATAGAGATGTCCTCTGACTTCGGAAAAATCAGAGCACATAGTATCTATCATGATGAACAAACTTACAAAATTTCAAGCCATAGTGAGTAATTTTTTATCCTTAAAATACTCCAGAGGGTATTTAATTCATTAAAAATTAGGGAAGAAGAAAATAATTTTTTTTAGTCCACATTACTCTCCTCTATTCACTGAGCAAGAGAGTATTTTTCTTTTATTTTTATGATTTTTCTAGATAAAGATATAGATTTTTGAAGTTTAGGCATTTAAAATAATTAAAAAAAATCCATTTTTTTGGACTTATCTACACGGCGCCAACTCTTCCTACTGAAGCTTTGAACTGACACACAACACTCCACCATTCAAAGCTGGCATCCACCTCAGCTGCCACACAACTTGCCTTTTCGTTCCAAAGATTCGTCCAACTCAATCTCCTCCATTGATTAAATAAACGCGCAATCGGATGGCTCCTCGTTATCATCCCCCAGTGACCTATCCCGTAAGCTATTCACACTAAAACCTTAAGATCTCTGTCTATACTCTACCAAATCACATGGGTCACATGGGTTGTTTCAAACCCTTTATCTACTAAAGAAAAAAACATATATATTGTTAATCAAGTATGAAATCAAGCCATTACAAATGGAGAAGAAAAAGAAGCTCGAGCTAGGGATAGAGCTCAATACCTTTGTCTGAGAGGGGAGGCCTCAATAAGATGGTTGTGTTAGCTTCTATTGTGTCAAAAAAACCTCCAGATGAAGTCTTTCCGGATGAAGTCTCAAGCCATTGTGAATTGTCTAGGTATGATCTTGATCAAACTCAATTTCAGGTGTTAGTCTAGAGTTAGGTTAGAAGATGTTTGGGATGGGGCTTTTGTGTGGAATAAACTCCTCTCACTATGGTGATGTTGTGTGCACAATTAATTGGAGTTTGGTTCACTATTGAGCTGTGGAGGAATGTGTCCTGGATTCAGCCTAATTTTGAGCTCAAAATTGAACTCTCACAGATGGAACCAGAGGGGCAAAATGATTAGCTTGAGCTTAGTGATGCTTGGAGAGTCTTTGGTGAGATTTTGGCAGAGTTTCCGAAAGGATTTAGAACTCCTCCCTTTTGTCCATGGAGGGGGCTGATTAAATAGAAGGCCTTGGGCTGGCCACCAGGGCAATTGATGGGTGCAAAGAGCTGCTTAGGTGAAGGGCTGAGGATCTTTAAAGAGCAATTAAGATGAGCTAGCCTCTAAGGTTGAAATTGAGTTTTCTTTAGGGGTGGTGGCTCATGGTTTTGGCATTTTCTAATGAGTAGGGTGGCTGGCCAGAGCATGGGAGGTGGTTAGGTGGTCAGGTGAGCCAGTGAGAGGTTTAATTATGGTTTCCCCCTAATGGTTAGTGATGATGGTGGAGATATTTTGGTTTAGAACCAAAAATGGGACAAGATCCCTTAAATTAGGGGACCCTTGGTTCATTGCTCACCAATCTAGTTTAAGGTGGTTAAGACTAGTCAATAAAGTGTGCTTAATGGCTGTTCATCAATGTGTTTTAATGCTGTTAAGCCAAGTCAATAAAGTGTGCTTAATGGCTGTGGTAACAACAATTTGGTGACTTTGGCATGACTAAGTCAATTTTAGTGAAGGGGTTCAATTTGGGTAAAAATGGCTAGAATTTGGGTTTGGGTTAGGCTAGCCAAGGCATTGAGCTCAATTTATTGATAAATATTTTGTAGATTATTGTCATGAGGAGTTTAGAAAAGAGTTTGTGTGATTTTGAATTGGTTTGGAGGTTTAATTTGGAGGATTTTGGGCATTTGGTCAGGTTTGGGTGCTGGGTTAGACTTGGGTTTAGGTTAGGCCAAGGTAGGGTTTGGTCAGAATTGATGGTTCAAAATGGTGTAGATGAATGTCATAAAGAGTTTTCGACATCAATCTGGTGCCAATTTTGGAGTTAGGGCATTCGATTTGGTGGAATTTGGGGACCTAGCTAATTTGGGGCAAAATAGCCAATTTGAGGTTAGCCAATTTGAGGTAAATTTGGGGATTTTGAATGTAGGTTGAAATTGAGTAAAATTCAGGCTTGAACAAGGCTAATTGAAGGTCCAATTTGATGTGTAGGTTTGTTAAGAATAATTTAGGATTCAAATTGGGGCAATTAAGTGGAACAAATGGTTCAATTATGCGACATTAAAATGTAGGGTCAAAATTGGGGCTTTAATTTAGATCAAATATTTAATTTGGATCAAAATTGAGCTCAAAGCATGGGTCAATTAGGCTTGGATATGGTTTAAATTGATCATATGAAAGATGAATTAGAGCTTAAAATTGAAATTAGGGAGGATTGGGGCTAAATTGATGGGTATGTGATGTGAATTTGGTGAAATTGGGCCTTTAAAGGCAATTTGGGGCTTCTTTGGTCATAGTAATTAAATTGGCGAAATTGGATTCAATTAAAGGGTCCAAACTGGTTTTTGTGACATTTGAAACGAGTTTAAGGGTTTGAGGAAAGTTTGGGCCATCAAGGTTATTTATGTAATTTTGGCAAATTTGACTGTATTTTAGTATTTTTGGAATTTTTGGGTTGTCTTAGGCAATTTGGGAAGTTTCAAATGGTTTGAAATGATTTTTAAATCAGTTTGGTTATTTAGGATGAATTTGGGAAATTTTGTCAAATTTCGGGTTTCAGGGCATTTAGGTAATTTTAGTGGATTTGGGAGCGAATGACCAAGTTGGATATTTTGGTAGAATTAGAGTGTCAACCACCTTATATGAGCTATGAACCAATGAAATCACCATTTGGGTCCTCTATGTACTGGTCTTAGTTAAACCCTAGCATAGGGCCAGTGGGTCTAGGGAACCATCTACATGAGTTTCCCAAAAGATCAAGGGATCAAAGTCAACAAATCTGTGTTTTAGGGTTGTGAGTGAAAGTGGGTGCAAGTGAGTGTAAATAAGTAAATTACCTCTCGACCAACACCCTGGGTCAACCTTATGGCCAAGCAGTCCTTGGGGGCCCCCCCTTGAGCTTCCTCTATAGTGGCCCCACCTACTAAGTGTTAGAGGTTATGACCAGTATATGGAAATTCAAATTGAGCACAAAATAGTTTAGAGCTCCTAAAGGTGAGGGTACCTTTCTAGTATTCTAGGAATAATTGATAGAAAAATCCTATAGCTAGACCTTAGGCTACTAAAGAAAAAAAACTAAACCTCAACTGAAAGTGAGGTCAACAAACAGACCCCCAATAGGTGTGGAGTGCTGGGCAAACACACCACGTGTATATGGCGTTGACCTACAAGATCAACAAAACCAATACAGACTCCTAAGTCGACAGACTGAGAAAGAAGTGTAGATTCGAGTGCTAATTTTTTCCACTGGTGAATTAGCAAGTGAACATTTGATCAAAATTGAGGATTTGGAGTTCTTTCTGGGGAATGGAGAGTGGGTTCTAAGTTATCATATTTCAGGCATTTTTGGAAGATGGGAATCAGTATTTAGGTGTTGAACCTGAGATGGGAATTGAAATTTAGGTATCAATTCCAAAAGGAGAGTTGAAATTTAGGTACCGACCTCGAAAGGAGGGAATCAAAATTTAGATAATGATCCCGAAATGAGAATTAAAATTTAGGTATCAATTTTAGAAAGAGAATCAAAATTTATGTACCGACCTCAAAAGATAGGAATCTGATATTAAGTACTAATCCCGAAATGAGAATTAAAATTTAGGTATGGATCTCAGAAGGAGAGTTGAAATTTAGGCACAGGTACCGACCTCGAAAGGAGGGAATCAAAATTTAGATACAGACCCTGAGATGAGAATTGAAATTTAGATATCAATCTGAGAAAGAGAATTAGAATTTAGGTACCGACCTAGAAAGGAGAGAAAGGAAATTTAGGTGCTGACCCTGATCCCGAAATGAGAATTAAAATTTAGGTATGGATCTCAGAAGGAGAGTTGAAATTTAGGCACTGAATTAAAAAGATAGGAATAAGAAGTTAGGAACTGATCCTGAAATGAGAATTGAAATTTAGGTATTAATCTCAGAAAAGAGTCGGAATTTAGGTACCAACCTCGAAATATAGGAATCCGAAATTAGGTACTGATCCTGAAATGAGAATTGAAATTTAGGTATCAATCTCAGAAGGATAGTTGCAATTTAGGTACCGACCTTGAAGCGAGGGAATAAAAAATTAGGTACTGATTCTGAAATGGGAATTGAAATTTAAGTATCAAACCTTAAAGAAGTCAGGATTTTTGTACCGACCTTGAAAGGAGGGAATCAGAATTTTTGAACTGACCCTGAAATGGGAATTGAAATTTAAGTATCAATCTCAGAAGAGAGTCAGAATTTAGGTACCAGCCTTGAAGGGAGGAAATTAGTATTTAGGTACTGATTCCAAAATGAGAATTGAAATTTATGTATCAATCCCAAAAAGAGAGTCAGAATTTAGGTACAGACCTTGAAGGGAGGGAATCACAATTTATGTACTGACCCCGAGTTGAGAATTAAAATTTAGGTATCAATCTTAGAAAAGGAGTCAAAATTTAGGTACCGACATTGAAAGGAGGGAATCTGACTTTAGGTACTGACCCTGAAATGGGAATTGAAATTTAGGTATCAATCCTAAAAAGAGAGTCAGAATTTAGGTACCAATCTCGAAGGGAGGAAATCATAATTTAGGTACGGACCCCGAGATGAGAATTGTAATTTAGGTATCAATCTCAGAAAGAGAGTCAGAATTTAGGTATCGACCTCGAAGGAAGGGAATGAGAATTTAGGTGCTGACCCCGAGACAAGAATCGAAATTTAGGTATCAATCCCCAAAAGAGAGTCAGAATTTAGGTATCGAACTTGAAGGGAGAGAATTTAAATTTAGGTGCTGACCCTCAGAGGGGAATTGAAATTTAAGTATCAATCCCAAAAAGAGAATAAAAATTTAGGTATCGACCACAAAAGATAGGAATTAGAATTCAGGTAATGATCCCGAAAAGGGAATTAAAATTTAGGTATCAATCCCGAAAGAGAGTCAGAATTTAGGTACCGACCTCAAAAGATAGGAATCAAAATTTAGGTACTGATCCCGAAAGATAGTCGGAGTTTAGGTATCGACCTCAAAAGTTGGGAATCAGAATTTAGGTATTGATCCCAAAATAGAAATTAAAATTTAAGTTTCAATCCCGAAAAGAGAATCAAATTTTCGGTACCGACCTCAAAAGATATGAATATGAATTTAGGTAGTGATCCCGAAAGATAGTTGAAAATAGTGTAGAGAATTTGTGGTGTTGAACCCATAGATTGGTGGCATATGGAAAGGTTGACGTTGGCAAAGAATGATTTGTGAGACTTTGTGAAATTTTGTGCAGAATGAGAAATTTCACGGGGGTGTGAAGAAAATTAGTGCAGACAAGGAGAATCGTGTTGCAGAGCAAAGAGTAAGAGACCTCAAAATCGAGAGAGACCACTCAATAGATTTATTTTCTTTTTTTGTTATTTTTATCACATTTAATTATCAAAATATATTTTAAAAATTCAATTTTTGTTGGTTTACTTTTCAAAAGAGTATTTTATTTGAACTTTTATAATTATCAAACTTTTATGGTTTTGCTTTTCGTTCTTTGTGGTTCAAAACCAACGCATGGATCTAGGGCTCTTGATCTATTGCAAAAAAGGGAAATTCAAGAAACAGACTGAATTCTGAAAGAAATTTCATTCATTAGCTTCAAACAGGTTTACAAATGGAACATAGGTCGAACCATCAAAAAGTACATTATGTTGAATGCATCAAAAGTACATCTGAAAATATCTTCATGCTGAAAACATATCATAAGCTGAACATATTTGATACATATATCATCATATCTAATGCGCCAAAATGCAGTACCAGAAAGGTATCCCGTCACTGTCCATCTTCGGTGGGGTGAGTTCCTGACCAAGCTGACCAACTAAGCCATGCTATAAATAAGAGTTCCCTTTACGCATACTTAGAGGTGCAACCCTCTCATAGCTTGTAAGGTTGTAGTTCCTCTAACTCCGGATCTAGTCGGAATCCATATGAAATTTTGTTGTTATCCATCCTTCTGAAAGTTACAAACACCCTACGGTGTCTTACCCCCGGAATGCAGCCCTTGGCCAGATCTGCTCTATTTCCCTTAAGAATCAGTATTGAACCCACTGGTAGCAGAATCTATACGAATTCTCTGAACTCCCCTAGGCCAATGACATCTATTTTTTTCCAGAGTAGGATATTGCTCTTGCTCATGAAGGAGACCGTGCAAAAAGGTCTCACAAAATCATGATGGTCTATATGTGGGGGAATGCAATCGCCTTCATCATAGATATTGATGATATGACTATTGGGAATGCAATCCGCTGGATGTATGCTCCATCAAACCATTCTCTTGATCATTTACTTTATTATAGGAGGTAACAGATCCACCTAATGATGTCTTAAATTCCTCAGGGGATTTCCTTATGTATCTTTGGTAAAATTATAACAACAACCACATTGGATGGTGATTCTGCCTTTTCCACGCATCCATTTTTGTGGTTGAAAATAGGTCCTTTCCATCAGAAGACAAGCTTAACCCATGTATCTTAGGTCAAATATGCAGTCGGGAATGTTCCTTTCTTCACTTTCAGAGAAGGCTCTGGTGTACTGCTCTAGGCCATTCAGTATATTGACAAATCTTCTTCGAACTTCATAAAATTCAAAATTCTTTTTCTTTACTTTACTAATTTTATCTAATTCTGCCATGGTAACCATCGGCGGATGTCAAGGGCACTCCCTCATTTTAATATTAACAGGAGTTCATGCTTGTGTTGTTTATGTATCTAGTTGAATATATGATTCCCCCATTGAGTGATCGGTGATCTGAAATCCGCTATCGGTGGACGTATATTCCTCCATAGTGTTGTAACGCTCTAGGTGGAAGACGTTGCAGCTTGGGAATTCTAGAAACGCTCCTGTAGCTGGTATCCGTGTGAAAATCTTGAGGTTGCACGTTGGGTAACCCGCACAAAGATCATCTAAAACTTCTAGTAGCGTCGACTTTGTAGTGAACTCGGACTCATCCTCTATGGCAGGCAAGCTGGAAGAAGTCTCTCACATGCATGGATCATAGATCTTCCCCTCAAGAATAGGGGTAAGCAAGTTTTTTGATTCCTTATATCATCTGCTTTCTTCACGTAGGATTGTTATGTGTTTTCAATGATTGGCATTTTTGCTTTGAGTCCTTTGTAATGGTGCATCTGGCAGTCTCTCTTCATTAGCATTGACTAGACCTCTAGTCGGTGCAGTTATCATAGATGGAAGAAGACTAGTCCCCTCCATTGGATCTTGCTGCATTATCACTTTCTTCCCCTTCAATGAGGAATCCTCCTTAGTGCTGATCTTTAACAGTGTTGGTAACCCCTCTTTATCTTGATGGCAGACCACGTCCATCAGGGGACCCTCATAGTCTACATCGAATTGACTGAAGTCCACGCTAAAGTCTATGATGCCACCCTGTGGTGCCCTTTTCTTGTTAAGTGCAAGATTCCTTCCATCCTTAAAATAAAAAATCAGCTTCTGTGCCGCCATTTTCTCTGTAGACGACAGTAAAAACATCAATGGCTGAAATTTAGCAGGAACAAGATCAAAATAAAATGTTTATTAGATAAAATTTTTATTTATATCGATGAGATGAACATTTATTTATATTTACATATTATTTAATTTAGTAAAATATCAAATTTGTAAGTAGAAAGGAGAAAATCAAAAAATGTAAATTCAAAAATTTTAATTTTATTGAGGTTAATTTTATTACAAAATTTTTGGACACGGTCATAGACGTTTGGCCAAATAAATAACCCCATATCAAACAAAATTTCAAATTTTCAATTCAAGCAATGTCAAGTTGCAAAATATGTATTCAAGTTTCATTTATTGATTGATAACATGGGTCTCTCGCCTTGAAAGTACACCAGCCGATAACTTCCTCCTGCGTAAGCTTTTTTACCACAAGTGGTCCCTCCCAAGTTAG
>NW_018251187.1:0-450 GCF_001263595.1 Phalaenopsis equestris | reverse complement strand
GTATTCTGCTAATCTTGGTTTCAAAATTCTGTATTGTCCGGCGACTTGCTGGATGACAAGTTGAGAGTCACCATAAATGACAATATTTGTTATATCCATTGAGATTGCCAATTCCAATCCGGTGATTAAGGCTTCATATTCTGCTTCATTGTTGGTGCACGGCTCTGTCTGGTGGTAGGAGAATCTCAACATACCCTTATCTGGCGTAATAAAGATTAAATTGATCCCTGCTTCACGTGGTATAACTGTGCCTAACCCTTTGTCCTTTTTGGCTGACGAAGCGCCATCGAAGTACATTTCCTAGCGCCGTGCACTAGAAAACTCCATTTGTAATATTTGGTCGTCTGGTAACTCGTCGTTGAGAGAGGACCCAGCTGGTAGTGGGCGTGCAGCGAGAAAGTTTGCTAGTATCTGCCCCTTGATTGCACGGAGGGGAACAAAAGTTATATC
>NW_018251186.1:43177-45883 GCF_001263595.1 Phalaenopsis equestris | reverse complement strand
TCTTAATTAGTTTTGAAAAGGGTTAAGCTTTAGGTAGTCATGATTCATGATTTGGACTCTATTTGGAAATCAAGATAGGGGTACTAAATAGATTAATTATTGACTTCAAAAGTCATACCCATAAGTCTAGGATCATTTAATTTTATTAAGCTTCCAAATTTTGATTAATTTAGAAATTTTATCAATCTTAATTGAGAAAGTGAGATTGGTTTCTACCAATTAACCCCTTGTGTTTCAAGCATCAAATAAATTGATTAAGATTAGAAGTTACCCATTTTCCCTCCTTGACTTAAGCCTAAGTGTTAATTAAGGCTAAATTTCCAAAATTACACATTTGCCCCTAAGGCTCTAATACTTCATAATTTCTCAAATTCAATTCAAATGACTTTGAAATTTTTATCCTACCTCATTCATGGGCCAGTTGAGACATCAGAGGAGAAAATGTTATTTTTTAAAATTTAATTTAATTTATATAATTATTTTAATACATAAAATAAGATTTTTCAAAGAAAATTCATAACTTGACTAAGGTAAGTTATAATCCCTTGAATTTTTTACTGGAGGTAAACCTAGGCCAGAGGAACCTTTGCATCGAATTTTACAATTTTTTTGAATTCTCTGTGATTTATTAGAATTATTTTAAATTCTAGGCTGTTTAATAAAAATAAAATATTTTATGTGCTGAAAATTAAGTTTTATATTTTTAAAAAATCTGCCTAAGGTCAGAGAACTCAGAGGAGCAAATTTAAATTTTATATTTTTCTGATTTTTCCTTGATTTAATGGAATAATTTTAGTGAAAAACTTCTTTTTAGCCTTTTAAAAAAATTTTTTAAGTTTCGAAATTCAATATCTTTATTTAGAAAATCAGGGAAAATATTTTGATTGTTCCTAAGTGATTAGGAAATAATTTAGAACATTTTCATGTGTTTTATGATTTTTATGATTTTTATGAATTTTTAATTATTTAAATACTTAAAATAGGCCAAAAATTAAGTTTTAGTTTAAATATTATTTTATTTTTATAAAATATTCCTGATCACAGAGAACTAAAAAAACTAAGTTTCATAATTTTTTGAGTTATATTTTGATTTGTAAAAAATCATTTAAGTGTTAAGAGTTGTATTTATCTTTAAAAATCAATTTAAGTTATTAAATGATCCCAAAATATTTTGAAACTTTTATGATAAGTTCTATGGATCATAAAACACGATGTTTATTTTTCCCAAATTAATTTACTTTGTATCTTAGGGTTTTATGAAAATTAGGTCTGTTGTTAATGAATTGGCTCATGAAAACTTTTTCCTAAGGTTCTCTGGTCACAGTGAACCTACCAAAATTTTCTTGTATTTTTTTAAGCAACAAGGTAATTATTATGATTAATCTATGAAAATAATAGACTTAAACTTGAAAAATATGGATCTCTGTCTAGGGGTCTCCTTTGACTTTGGAAAAATCAAGGAATATACCGCATGACAGAGGCAACAACATGCCAAAATATCAAGCCATTGTGAAATACTTGAATGCATGGAGAATCAAAATACTTAGAATAGTATTTAATTAATTAAAAGTAAAATATGCATCAAATAAACTTCAAATTATTTCCACATTATTCTCCTTTGTTCATTGAGCACTAGCGTATTTTTCTTTTTCTTTTTATTTTTCTGTGCAATGATATGATTTTTCAAAGTTATGGGCATTTAAATAAATAGAAAAATCCCAATTTTTTTAGTCAAACACGCGGCGCCGTGTCAACCTACGGCAGTTCCAAGGCTCCGCGTGACATTCTCTGGTTCAACGCCGCCATCCACCTTAGCACTGACTTGGCTCAATCTCGTCCATCCATCTGATACATGCTTGATCGAACGGCTCCCCATCATCGTCCCCGATAGAATGATCCCGTGCCCGTCCACACTAAAACCTTAAGATCTCGGCCTAGACTCAACCAAATCACTTTGGGTTTGATCCTATGGACTCATCTAAGTGAGACGAACACATTCATACGGTTAAGGTGCCATGAAATCAAGCTTAAGTAAATGGAGAATCAAAATAAGCTCGGGAGAAGGAGAAGTTTTATACCTTTGCTCTGAGATGGGAGGCTTCGATTAGAGGTGCTCGACACGTTCGTTGGGGTCCAAGGAGGCTAAGGATTGAGTCTCTAATCTTGGTGTAAGGCCTAAATATGAATTCGAACACAACCGGATTTGGGTGTTGGTCTAGAGCTATGGTAGAGGCTCTATGGAAGGGGGATTTGATGGGGCTTTGGCTTCTTTAACTCTTGTGAAGGTGTGGGCACAATAAATTGAAGTTTGGTGGAGTGTGGAGGTGTATTGGGTTCTGTTCTAGTTTTCGACAGGGTTTCAACCTCAAAATTGAGCTCGAGCAATGGGAATGGGTGAGGGAAAATGATTGAGGGAAAGTGGTTGGAATGCACTGAGGGGATCTTAGGGAAGCTCTGTGTGAAGTATGGAGAGGCCTCTCAAAGAAAATTTCAGCACACCTCCCATGGTTGTGGGAGGTGAGTTTTTTCTAAAAATGTCCATGGGGTGGCTCTCAGGGCATAAATTTGGTCATGTTGGGCTAGGCTTGGGTCTAACTTGGGTTGGCCTTGGGATAAGTCCAAATTGATTGTTGTAAATGGTCAATAGGGACCTCATGAAGAGTTTTCAACATGAATTGGATGCCAATTTGGAGGTTTAGTCAATCA
>NW_018251186.1:42478-43167 GCF_001263595.1 Phalaenopsis equestris | reverse complement strand
ATGGTTGATTTTGATGTATAGGAATGTCATAAAGATTTTTAAACATTAATTGAGGCCAATTGACTAGGCTATGGGTTCAATTTGGTGAGATTAGATCATATGGTCAAAATTGGGGCTTCGACCCAAATCAAAATTGTGCTCAAATCATGGACCAATTGAGCTTGGATTTGGTTTAGTTTGGTCATATAAAAAGTGAATTTAAGTTTTGGATTGGAATTGGGGTCAATTGAGATCAAATTGGTGGACATTTGAGTTGGACTTGGGGAAATTTGAGTCTTTAAAGGGCAATTTGGGGATTTTGGTTAAAGATGGTCAAGTTGGCCAAATTGGGTCATGTGGTAGTTTAAAGAAATGAAATTAGGAATTTTAGGGATTTATTGGGATTTTATGGGAATTTTTGGAATTTTTGGTATTTTGGGTCAAAGAGGGGTATTTTGGTAATTAGGGGGGTGTTTTAGGGGTAAACGACCAAGATGCGTATTTTGGTGGTGTTGAGTTACCAGTCATCACCAATAAGCCATGGACCAAAGGAAACCCCATTTTAGGTCCTCTACATAGTGGTCTTAGCTAAAACATAACCCTAGGGCTAGTAAGTTTAGGGGACCATCTACATGAGTATCCCAAAAGATCAAGGGATCTAGGCTAGAAATTTGAGTTAATGGTTGTGAGTGATTGGGAGTTTAGAGTTT